>NC_090021.1:304389842-304689842 GCF_037176765.1 Anolis sagrei | reverse complement strand
TTCTACCTCAGGGGTCAGTATCTACTTCGAGGCCTATCTGTACAATGCTAGTAGCTATGCCAATACCCAGTGGCATCTTCCACCCCTGCATTTGGGTTCTTCGCAACGCCGACCTTCCACTGCTACTGAAGATGAGGATGAAGACTCTCCTTCTGACAGCCAGACCCCTGAGAAAGTGAAGAAACCAAAAAAAGTGTATTGTTATGTCTCACCCAAGGTAATAACAGCTTCTGATTTTGCCTTCCAAACATTATTAGAGCCATTTTGCAGAACTCTTTATGCATGATTGGCATTATCAATAACTTTCAGAAATTATTTCAGTCTGGCTGTCAGTCATTATTACTGTTGTGGGTGGATGTGCTATGAAAGAGCTTGAAATACTTCTACAAGGAGAAATAGTTCTGCAAGAAAGTGCTGTCCTGACTTGGCTAATTTCTGTGCTAACTAGAAAATGTAACTGGCTGAAAATGAAACTGGCTGTAATGAAATCTGTTGGTTTAAATTGCTTGATAAACCTATAGAAAATAATAAATTTATTTTAATATTAGCTATTTTAATGTTGGGAATAAGAAAAACCGGGTTGTCGTAGGTTTTTTTCGGGCTATATGGCCATGTTCTAGAGGCATTCTCTCCTGACGTTTCACCTGCATCTATGGCAGGCATCCTCAGAGGTAGTGAGGTCTAATAAGAAAAAAACATTTTTCTTGGTTCAAAAGAATGATAAATAGGGAATAGAATGAAAAAGTGTCACGTTTAGCTTGAAATAACTATAGAGTTAAATCATTGCTAAAAGAAAGAGTGGAAGCTATTCTTTAGTTTGTCCTTTAATATATATATTTATTTTATATTTTTTCTCTTTTTTGTTAAATATACTTACATATATGTAGAGTTTTAGTCTATTTGGAAATTCTCAATTAAAATGTATTTCCTTAAAGCTACAGCAACAACTCATGATATCTGAATAGATAGTTTCATCTCACAGGTGCATAGCAAATAAGTCACAGTGGGGCTTTAAGGATTATTAATATTTCTTCCTGACTAAATTGGACATTTTTATTATAAGTACTGCCATATTCAAGAAAAGTTGACTGCATTGATTTTTGTTACTAAGCAGATACAAAGGGGATAGAGAAATAATCCTTCCTTAGCTACCACTCCCAACGTGGTCTAAGCCAGAGCTTAGGTTGCTTAGGTTTCAGGTTGCTCACATACTTTTTAGAACTGCATCATTTCATGACACAGTTGTTCAGTTTTACTAGCTATATTTATTCAAAAGAATGAGGCCATTCATTGTTCAGGTTCTTTAAGAAAACAGACTTTCTTATTCGGTAGGATTATGGACACAGAGCCTCAATGAATGTGAGAGACCATGAATAAAAAATGCTATTTTTAGCTTGAGAGGACACATCTCTAGAAATTTCCAGGTCCTCCAGCACAATTATCTTCACATTTTGCCAGACATTGACCACAGAATCACACTGGAGGACCTAGAGATTCCTACAGAGAATGTGTTAATCAAATCTGTGAATAATCAAATTTGCAAAAGTCAAAGCCGCAATTCAAAGTGCTGGCTTTAGCCTATAAAGCCCTAAATGGTTGTGACCCAGCTTACCCGTCCGAACATATCCCCCTCTATGACCCACCTGGGAGGTTAAGATCATTGGGGGAGGTTCTGCTCTCAGTCTCACATCCTCGCAAGCACAACTGGGAGGGACGAGAGACAGGACTTTCTCAGTGGTGGCCCCTCATCTGTGGAACTCACTCCCCAGCAAAATCAGTTCAGCCCCCTCCTTCCTGACCTTCAGAAAGAAAGTAAAAACATGGCTCTGTGACCAAGCTTTTGGCCATTAGTGCAGTGAAATAAGTGAAATGGAATTATATGCAATAACTACCGGAATGGCTTTCGACTTATGTCTTTGGATTGCGTGATTTTAATAATGCGTTTTAATGTTTATATTGCTTTTTCATTTTTGTTTTAATGTACATGTTTATTTTATTATATGTCTGTTGATATGGCATCGAATTGCTGCTGATTGTAAGGCTACTCTGAGTCCCCTTCAGGGTGAGAAGGGCTGGATATAAACACAGTAAATAAATAAATGTGGAGGGCCGATTATAGTATATTCATGAAGAGGTGGTTATTCATAGCTTCTGTTTTCTTTGGCTTTAAAGCAATTCTCGGTAAAGGAGTTCTACTTGAAGATCATTCCTTGGCGCCTCTTTACTTTCAGAGTGTGCCCTGGCACCAAGGTGAGTTGACAAAACTGAATGGGGTTTTGTTTTTTGGAGGAGAGGGGGAGCTGAATATGTTTGTTCCAATTTTCAGCCTAAATGACAAATGCTTAAAAGTAATATTTTTTATCACAATGTTATAATGTAGGTCTTGCTTGGGAGCCTGTTGTAAACTTCTCTTACATTACACTTTGTTCCCATCTCAGCTTCTTTTTTCTTGTAAACTTCCTGTCCATCCTCTAATAAGGGAAGTGCTGAGGCATAGTCTCTGGGAACTGGGATTTTATGACAGCATTACTTCAGCTGAATGATTGGCAGTACCTTTCCTGCAAACTGACTCTGAGCAGGTGGAGTGGGGAAAAGAATGTATGCAGGGGATGACTTTGCTACATCTGCTGAGCTTTCTGGTGAATTATGGTTTCCTCTCAACTCTTTCCATTTCTTTGCTGCTAGTTTTCTTACCATGGGCCTGACCCTGTGCACAAGCTGCTGACACTGGTGGTGGATGATGGGATCCAGCCTCCTGTGGAGCTCAGCTGTAAGGAGAGGAACATTTTGGCAGCCACTTTCATTCGCTCTCTGCATAAAAATATAGGTAAATAGAATTAGGGCATAAGTTTCTTTTGCTTAGCGTATAATGCAAAATTAGGCAAAGTGTGATTGTTTTAG
This sequence comes from Anolis sagrei, assembly GCF_037176765.1. Classification (NCBI taxonomy): domain Eukaryota; kingdom Metazoa; phylum Chordata; class Lepidosauria; order Squamata; family Anolidae; genus Anolis; species Anolis sagrei. The sequence continues at coordinate 304,686,941 of NC_090021.1, read as the reverse complement.
TTGCCCTCAATGCTGCTATGTTATTCTGACAACCTTTTGTTTTGTTGCTAAAACAGAAAGTGGATTGATTCCTCAAAAATGTCCTGGAATAGCACTTTTAAATAGGTTGCAAGGCCTCACTTCTGTTAGGACCCAGAAGTGTGTTGGCGTAATGAAAATCACGCGTAGTTCACATTTTATCAGCCCACACACTGTCTTTCCAGAGAAAGAAATATATGCCATGCAGATTATCAATAAAGACAAGAAGTTTACTCTTTGTGATGCAAAGCAACATATTTACAATCATGAGCTCAGTTACATTGACTCACACAATGTCCTTTTTGAGAGATATAAATAGACTTTCAGTGTCCATGTGGAATATCCAGCAGCTCATGAACCAAGAACTGTCTCTCTCTCTCTATACAAAGCACCCCCACAGCTCAGCTTAAATATGAAATTGTTGCCAAAACTCCCAGGCTCAGCTATCTCCCTTGGTGTGACCCAACTAATCAGATTTGTGCTTTGCATTTTACAGCTAATACACTCACTAACTGATTTCTTACATGCCCTAACAAAATGGACTCCCTACGTTTTCTGTTTCTTATTTTTTTGACAGTCCACGTGACACCCCCCCCCCCCCCAAGTAGAATAAAATTAGCCTTTGGACTGTTGTAGTAAGCTTCCTGTGGTTTAATGTAATTCAGGTGCTGATCAGTCTTCCATGGTGGACTATAAGTATTATCAAGCATTCCATGATTTCTGTGTTATCTGCCTCAGACTTTGCCTATACATGGAATAGCACAAATATGAAGAAGGGAAGGAAATGATGGGTAGAAGGAAACAAGGCATAAAGGAGTCTGTATGGTGTTGTGAATGGAATGTTATGTTAGGACTCCAGGACACAAGGCTGGAAACTTTATTTGTACACACGTGCTCTCAGATATGGTACATGGGACGAGATCACATTAGCGTTATAGAACAAAGGCTTTCATCTCCCCATTAGTTGATTTACTCCTGCAGAATTTTGGGAAATGTGGCTTAGGGAAGGCGGGACCTCTAAGAATTCCAAAGGCCCTATTCTAAACTACATTTCCTAGTATTCTGCAGGAACAAACTGGGTGATTGCGAGGCAAAAGCCTCGTATAGAACTAATGTTATCTTGTCATTTCAGTGTTTTTTGAAATTGTGGTTTATACTTCTTTGTTTTCTTACGTCCTTTGTAATGACATAATGAAGCTTTTTGAGATGGTAATAAATCTGTATTTTGTTACATTGAATTACTATGCTAAGCTATGAACTGTTATTAAGCAATGCCGTTCTTCAGACTGTGTGATAGATTGACTCTGGTATCTTGGTATCTGGTATTTCGGTATCTGCTATTAAAAAAAGCTGAAGATACAATTAATGTTTGAGTTGTTTCATAAATCAGAGATGACCATGGGCTTGTTGGTTTTAGGAGGCTCAGAGACTTTTCAAGACAAAGTCAACTTCTTCCATAGGGAGTTGCGTCAGGTGCACATGAAGAGACCCCACTCCAAAGTTACTTTGAAAGTCAGCCGTCACAACCTCTTGGAGTCAGTGAGTGTTTATTTTACAGAAATATTAGGTTGATCTTGTATGCCTCTTTTAGAGCAGTGCTACACAAAGTGATGTTTTTTTGAACTGGTGGTTGTTCACCAGCCATCAGTTGAGATTCTAGAAAAGAAGGCAATAAATTGAAACCAGTGAACACAAATGTGGTGCTAGTCCCTAATACATTGGGGACATATCAAGTAGTTTGGGAAGGACTGTTTCATAGGCAACTTCAAGGGGCCTCATACCCAACTTGCACCATGCAGAAAGCTTTTTCTTTTTAGGCATTTTGCTTTCTTCATAAGAACATTCAAATTTTCAGTACATCTTATTTAAAAGTAGGTTAAAAATTTAAATGACTCTTACTAAGATAAAATGACAAATTTTATTGTTTGTCTTGCAAAAAGTGGGGGAAACTTGGAGTGGCTGAAAAAATGGAGAAAGGCTACACAAAAAGAGAGGATGGGCAGGGCGGTTTTCTTATTTGCATGTACAATATGGCTCATATTTTCATGGGACCAGTCCTTGTAATTTTCCCATGTTCAAAAAAAGTTCTTTGTAAGCATTTTCTAGGTCCCCCACGTGATTCTATGGTATGATTATTCAGTAGTTGTCAATACAGTTGCACTGGGGGACCAGTGAATTTAGAGAGGTGTTCTGTCTAGCCATCTAGGTCCTCCAGCATGATTCTATATCAGGCTTCTGTTGGAAGCTGTTTTTTTCATTAGGGTTCATTGTTATCCATAGTTTCACATTTCCACAATCAGTCCAAGATTACCTGTTGTGGATACAGGGGTTATACTGCCCCTGATGGCGCAGTGGGTTAAATTGCTGAGCTACTGAACTTGCTGACTGAAAGGTCGCCAGTTCGAATCTGGGGAGTGGCGTGAGCTTCCACTGTTACCCCTAGCTTCTGCCAACCTAGCAGTTCGAAAACATGCAGATGTGAGTAGATCGATAGGTACTGCTTCAGCGGGAAGGTAACGGCGCTCCATCCAGTCATGCTAGTTGCATGACCTTGGAAGCGTCTACGGACAACGCCAGCTTTTTGGCTTAGAAATGGAGATCAGCACCAACCCCAAGTGTTGGACATGACTGGACTTAATGTGAGGGGAAAACCTTTACCTTTAACTGTATTAAATGCATGTATTTGCATATAATAGGGTCATGTACTTCTAGATTGTAGCCTGCATTAGTCCTTTCTGACATGTTCACAGGAGGCAGCAAGAAAACCCCACTGTTTAGTTCTTTCATTTGTTACTTATGCAGAAAAGCCAGTGTAGTTGATAACAGAGACTTGTTATCTGTTCATACAAAAGAAGTTATAATATTAGTCTCAAAAATCCATTTACACTGGGCTTTCTTTTTATAACTAGTCTCTGAAAGCAACACGGAACTTTTCTGTTTCTGACTGGAGCAAAAACTTCGAAGTAATTTTCCAAGATGAAGAAGGTGAGTACTTCTGTGACTGTGCATCTTAGGGCCCTTCCACACAGCCCTTTATCCCAGAACATCAGGGCAGAAAATCTCACAATATCTACTTTGAACTGAGTTATATGAGTCCACACTCAGATAATGTGGGATTTTCTGCCTTGGTATTCTGGGATATAGGGCTGTGTGGAAGGGCCCCTAGAGAAAGAGAGGCATAAGATCTCACTTTGGCTTTCTTGTGTACTGTTAAGGATCAGAATTTTATAGATTTTCCATAATATTTTGCAAATAACCACAAATATAAAATAAACCTCTCATTTATGAAAATATCATAAATCAAAGTAATACACCCAAGAAATGACAATGAGTAGCAAAGGTAAAGCAGTCATCCAGCCCTCTTGAATGTGAAGATTTAGTTGTATTTTTTGGATGTGGAAATTATTGCTGATGCATTTCTTCTGCTCTTAAGTCTAGAAATCAGATTACACAATATAGTCTATACTTCTTTACTGCTTTGTTTAGATTAGGGGCATCAAACCCATTTTCACAGAGGGCCACATTAGTCTTATGGTTGCCTTCAAAGGGCCATTTGTAATAGTAAGAATGTATAAATGTAACTTTGTTGCCCTGGCATTAAAGCCTCACGGGCTACATAAAATGATGTGGTGGGTCAGATTTGGCGGGCGTGATTTGGAGGGTACAAGGCTATTGCAGGATCTGATTGGTCTTGGATTTGTTCTGTCTTTTAGCCTTGGACTGGGGAGGTCCTCGCAGAGAGTGGTTTGAATTGATCTGTAAAGTTCTATTTGATACTTCCAATCAACTTTTTACCCGCTTCAGTGACAACAACCAAGCATTGGTAAGTATCTTTCTCCAGTAAATAATTGAAATAAGGGATACTGTATCTGTTTATGTCTTCAATGTAGAGATTTGCGATCAAACATTTATGTTCCTCTCACAGTTTTTTCTTTAGTTTGTGCTGTTTGGCAAGGTTATGAGTAGGTCCAATGGGTGAAGGAGGAAGCTAGTATGAACGTATTCTAATAAAAGGTAGTAAAAATAAATGCTGGTGCTGAGCAAAGAGAATATCACTTTTCACCACTGTAGATAAGTTTTTCAGGTATCCATGGCTACCAAATTTGTCGAGAAGGCAGCAAAAGATTTTATGCCTCTTGACTGATCCTACGAATGGAGATAATTGGCAGTTGAATGGAAAATGTTATATACATGTCGTGTTTTCTGTATGTATGGGAGTATCTATCTCCAGGAAAGAAATTCTACATTCGAGTAGTAGTGGCTACAATAGATCAGGGTGCTGCTTTTCTACTCCAACATGGCAGAGCTTACATGGGCTGTCCAAAATGACGGACAAATCACAAACAGCTCAGAGTGGCTGGAAGTCCATTTCTAGTTTGAAACACAAGCATTTTGATGGCAAACAGTGCAGTGTATATGATGTAACACGTTTCTTTGGTCACAGAGATATCCTAATGTGATTTTGTACTGTTTCTGATGGGTTCAGGACACAGATGACTAGGGATGAAAGGTGAAACCCTTTGATCACAATGTACAAGACATATGCATAGAATCTGGCCAGTTTAGGCTTGCCCTGATTACTGTAAGCAGTGCTGTGGTAATTTGTGTTCTCTCTTGATTGTAGGTGCATCCTAACCCCAACCGGCCACCTTATCTGCGGCTGAAAGTATATGAATTTGCAGGCCGTTTGGTTGGAAAGTGTCTTTATGAGTCATCTTTGGGAGGAGCTTACAAGCAGCTAGTAAGAGCTCGATTCACCAGATCATTCCTGGCTCAGATCATAGGCTTGCGGATGAATTACAAGGTGATCTATCTTTTGGTCATTTGTTATGTTTTAGAATGTGCAGCAGAGAGCAAAGTTGATTTCACAGTCTTTACTAAATTTATTTTCTTTCCTTTTTCTCTTCTTTGTTTTTTTTCTCATAGTATTTTGAGACAGATGACCCAGAGTTCTATAAATCTAAAGTTTGCTTTATCCTAAATAATGATGTGAGTGAGATGGAGTTGGTCTTTGCTGAGGAAAAATACAGCAAGTCAGGACAACTTGAGAAGGTGAGGCATTACTTGAGACATTACAATTTGGGTTACCTTTGCTCCTCCCCCCCCCCCCCCCACCACCACCAAAGAAAATTGGGGAAAGAGCAGTTTGTCACTAGAAAGGAATAGATATTAAGTGGATGTGGGCAGGTTGTGATGTTCCCAATATATGTTTATTTATTTCTATATCCTACCTTTGCCTGCCATAGGAATCAAGGCAGCTGCTGCTCCTTTCAGCTCAAGCAAAGGGTATAAAATTCTTGGAGTTTCCATCATGATTCCTGTGTAGATTGATTAAACAGTGATGACTTTTCACCTTTGCCTGAGTTTTTTGTCATATTTTATTTTCAGGTGGTTGAACTGGTAGCTGGAGGTGCTCAAGTGCCAGTAACAAATGAGAATAAAATTTTGTACTTGAATCTGCTTGCACAGTACAGGTTAGCCAATCAAGTTAGAGAGGAAGTGGATCACTTCTTAAAAGGTAATGGGATTAATATGATTGGTGTGCTTTTTCAAAATCACTATATCTTAACTGAACCAACAGACCAAATCCTACTCCCAGAATAACTGGGCGGTACTTTGTCAGCGTTCTTCCGTGTTCAAGTGATTATTCTTTTGTGTTTCCAGGTCTCAATGAGCTAGTTCCTGAAAACCTCCTAGCTATTTTTGATGAAAATGAACTTGAGGTGAGATTGCATACTATTATCTTTTAGACCACTGGTACTAAAAGTGTGATCTTAGACCGCTGCTAGTCCCTGATATTGGTCCCTGACAGTTCCTGGCACTTAGATCAAAAATAAATGCTGGTCCACCACATCAGATAGTTTGAGATGCACTTCTTTAGACTGCTGTATCTTCTAGGTTAAACTATATCATTCACAGAAATAATGATGACTTACCTAGGTTGGGAAGACACAATTCCTAACAACCTCAGGTCTTTTCCTTTCCCCTCTCAGCCATTTAAGTGGCTGAGGAGCAAAAGAAAAGGGCCAGAGGCTGTTAGGAATTGTGGGAGTTGAAGTTCAAAACCCTTGGAGGATCAAAGTTTGCCCATGCCTGGTCTTGAACCAACTGTCTTTTAGTCATTTGCAAGGACCCCTGTTGGAGGTACTTGAGCCTATGGTGCATCATACATATTTATTGAGTCCCAAGGGAGAAGTTACAACCTAGGACACATCCCACCTTAGAGATGTAACATCTTAGGTACTACATATTGTAGACAGCAAAAATTGTGTATATTTGAAATTCTGAAGAGAATTGTCAAACCCAGTTTAGGACAGCCTGTTTGTTTTGGAAGCAGCTGGGCAGAACAAATATGTCCTCATATTCTGACATTTAAAGTTCTAGAGCTGACTACTAACTAAATGCGTGAAACCACTTAAATCTTTTTGACTGAAATTGCTTCTTTTCTTTCAGTTGCTGATGTGTGGTACTGGAGACATCAGTGTCTGTGATTTCAAAGCACATGCTGTAGTAGTGGGTGGTTCTTGGCACTTCCGAGAAAAGGTACATAGAATGACTTGCCTCCACTTCAATAATAGATTGGCTGTCTTTTTAAATAGTGGAGGATGAAAATGGTGAAGGAAAGGAATGCAAAGATTGGATACCAAACTTTCAAACTAAATCTGTATCAGTGAACCATATATTTTTATTTCTGTGATTTCATGCTAACCATCCCAGGAATGTTCTTTCCCCTTGTGCACTTCGTGCTTTCTTAAAAATATTACTTGGGTCAAATGTATGTTATTTTAATAACAAACCAAATCTAGTTTTGTTATTTAACATTTTGTCGATCCATTACTAAAAATAGAAAGAAAACAAATCCTATGAAACCTTTAGGATTTAGCAAGGTCTTGGGAAGTGGAGGTTAACAATTCAACTCAGGAGATGTGATCATGACATGTTTAATCCATTCCCTGGTATGCCCTCATAATTGGCAACACTATGTAACTTATTTTGCAAGAATTTTTTAGCTGGATATTCTCTCTGCAATCTTACAATGTTCTTAACTCCATGACTTCTTACTCAATTGTCCAGGTAATGCGGTGGTTTTGGACAGTGGTCTCCAGTTTCACACAGGAAGAGCTCGCGAGGCTGTTGCAGTTCACCACTGGTTCTTCTCAGCTGCCTCCTGGAGGATTTGCTGCACTCTGTCCGTCTTTCCAGATTATTGCAGCTCCAACGCACAGTACACTGCCAACAGCCCATACTTGGTGAGAACCTTTTGAGTGTTCTTGTGAGGTTGTCTTGGTCATCTGTCATCAGCTTATACTGGTAGCAAGCAACTGATTTTTTTTTTACTTCTGTTGTGAGGGAAGGGAAATTTATGGTTGGTCTGGAGGTGCCTGTATTGGTTACCATTGAGAAATGCTACCTGAGGCTGCTCAGAGTTGCAGTTAAAAAATATCTGGAGGATCACACTTCAAACTTCAGGCTTTACATTCTGTTTGTAACACAAACACAAGTGTAACTCCATCTTATTCTTACACATTTAGTTTTTCAGTCATTGTGGAGGTTGCAACAACTGCACCCCCCCCCCCAAATGTTGATGACATAGACACCCCCCCCCCCCCCAGCCAGAGATAGAGCAATAACATAAACTGTTGTTCCCTCTGGAGAAATATTTCTTCCTTTTGCACCTAGATGGCTGTTTTAACAACAGAATGCATTTTGATGCTTGTGACAGGGAGACATAACAGTTTTGCATGTGGAACTGTTATACTACAGAGGACTATATAGAATCTTGGCCTGGATGTCACAATTGAAACACATATTCCTTGTCTAGAGAATACTGGAAGCGTTATGTGTTGATGTTTCATATTATGTACCACTTCTGTTCTTCCTTTCAGTTTTAACCAGCTGTGCCTCCCAACGTATGATTCCTATGAAGAGGTGCACAAGATGCTTCAGTTGGCCATCAGTGAGGGCTGTGAGGGATTTGGTATGCTCTGACTCCCCCAGGAAGGAGTCCATTTAGCTTTCTGAACTCTTCAGGGTAGGTCCAGCTTGACTTCCCTCCTCTAGTCTCATGCCACTCTCAGAGCAAGAGGATGGAGCAAAAACACCATGCGAACAGAAATGTCAATCTGCGATGTCACATAGATGCCTCCCTGTCTCTGAAGCCTCTTATTAGGAGCACATATGGCCCCTTTCCCTTCCCAGTATGGTACATGAAATGGGGTTCATCTTTTGGGGTGACATGGTACTTGCATTTCATAAGGCATCATATGCCTGGTTTTCTGTATGAAGGAAGTTCATAAGCAAATGTTAGAATTTTGATACAGGAGAAAATGTGTCATTTGTAATGTTCTGGTTACGTTGGGGATGAGTTAGACCAGTGTAGAGTTCTAAATCCCCAGATTTTGGGAAGCCTTAATACCTTTCCATGCCTTGGCCCAAGTTTTCACATAAATTGTCCTCTTGGATTTTGCAGGAGTATATAGTTTTTCTTACCCCACCCCTCCCTGCTTCCTTTTGGTATCCTGCCCTTTAGGGATTTTTTTTTACTTTTCCTAGCCACTTTGCACTGGGTAATGCCCATGTTCTTGCTGGGGAAGGAAGGAAGCATTTCTGGAGTGCAAGTGCTGGTCCAACAGTGGCATAATTCTACCTCCACCAGGAGCTGGCATCAGGATGTATTTTTGAGGTGACAGTGGCTTCCGCTGCCCTTTGCCATTGAATTGGAAATGGAGTTTGTCCCCCAAGTGACTGTTTCTAACATTGGTCATATTCAGAGAGGATGGATGTACATATTACACCTGAGATCTCATGAATATCCTAGTACTGACCTTTAGGGATATTTGAAGGCAGAGATGGTAGGTCAAGAAGCAGCTATTAGTGTGTGCATCAAACATATGTTTGTAAATTAATAAATGGAGGGATGAGTATTGAATAGAGCCCAGTACTTCGGTCTCTCTCTCATTCCACAGGGTCTGGTGTCTACCTCTACCACATGGCAGCAACAGTATTATTTCTGTAGCTTGCATCAGGCAGAGAATTGTTAAATAAGGCTTTAATAATTATTCCCTCCATATTGTCAGTTACCTTGCATTCTGTGTCCTGAGCATTCCATGACATGACGGGATTAAAATAGAGGTATTTATGCATGCAGTGAAGAAATGGGTGCCCAGAGCGATACAGTGCTCTGTTCCCTTCTCAGGTGAAGAAAGCAACAGTGTGAGCTGCCATGTATAATAGATGAACATCTCTTGATTCTGATTCCATCCCCTTCAGTGCTCCCATTTCCTTCAAAATAAGGAATAGGAATTCAGGGATTCCAGATGGCAATCTAGCTAGCTTTTGTCAGTAAAGCCAAAATCTGATTGTATGGTGAACATAATATTTTGTCAGCACCTAAAATATGTTTCTCCTGATCAAGAGAGAGATGTTAGTGGCTGTTGATAGAGTGAGAAGTGCCTACATTATGACTGTCTGGATTAATGGTGTCCCCCCCCCCCCTTCTCACACCTGCAAATAGAATCTTAGTTAGATCGTTTGTAAAGCAAACCCTCAAAAATAACAATTTGTGGTTGTGCAAAGCCTTCCAATTTCAATCCACTGTAGACTGAGGCTATAGCATTCTTGAGAAGACAACTGGTTATAAAGATAATTCCGTGCTTTTCCAACTTAAGCTAAATCACTAGTAATTAGAGAAGACAGTTTGCAAGCAGCATGAATAAAATTTAAAATGTCCTTTATCTGAATGCATATCACATTTGTACAAAACTTAAAGCCATTGTTTTGCCAAAAATGTTTAAAACTCTGAGTATTGGAACAACTCAGGGACTCCTTCCCCTTGGGGCATTTTAGAGACCACCACTGTATTTATCTTCATAGTAGGCATTTTGTTTCGCCTCAAGCAGTTGCTCTCTGAAAAAGCTCGTACGTGCCATCTTACTGCACTAAGAGTGGCTTCTAGAAGCAGTGTGATTTAGGCTCCTGAACACCTTTTGTCTCACTATCCACTGCTTTCTACAGGGACCAAGAGGCAATTATGCTGCACAGCTCAGCCAGTGAATGGTTGGGGGTCGCTGCTTGGTGCTGCTCCAGTCCTTGTCTTGTTCCCTGGCCTACTGAAGGCTTTATCCAGCGATGGCTGGAGGTTGGTTTTGCTACATCTTCCTCAGGAATCCTCTCCTTTCTTCTGTAAAGCTCAGCTGTTTTTATATTGAGAACTGAGTGGCTGGACATTCAGCAGACATCCTCTGCTTGAAACCACTCTCTTAATAATATGTATTTGGCACTTCTTGCCTCTCTGCAGATGCCAAGGATTTTCTTTTTACACAAGCACAGTCAGAGCAGTGGTGGGTGCTGCTAGTTCTTCACTATTCATACATTTGTGTGTATGTTCCTTCTCACCTCCATCATTAGCTGGGTCCATTCTCCCCAATGCTTTATAACCTCAATTATTTTCCTATCTTTCTCTTAGTGTTCATTCCTAACCTTATATGTTGCTCAGATTCCCAAGTGTGAGCCATGGTACAGACTGCTCTAGCCATCTATATTGTGCGTGTATGTTATGAAAAGACTTCTTCCTATTCATTTCTTCCATCTAATATTTAATGCGTCAGCTTCCAAGATGGAGGTTAGAGCCATGATACAGTCTCAAGTAAATCTCTGTCCTCTGGAGCTGCTCTGGATACCATAGAACTTCACCTGCATCTGAGAAATATCTTGCATGCTTTAGAAATCAAGATCCATTTCAGCTTGGTCAGGGCCTATTTCCAGCTAGCCAGATCTAGACAGGATTTAGCAAGAATTATGTAAGCCTCTACTAGTTGATTGTGTAAATAGTTTGTATAATAAATAACATTTAAAATACATTGTGTGTTCGTGTTGTTTCTCATACAGGGCTTGTTGAACACTTCAAACATTAGCAAGTGGACACCCCAAGTCTGCTGTGGTCTTTTTCACAGTATAGAATTGTAGCACCTTGAAACCACTGGAAGTGCCATGGTTTCATCCTACAGAATCCCGGGATTTGTATATTTGTATTTAGAATTTTCTGATAAGGAGCCCTAGTGCATCACCAAACTGGAAATCCCAGGATTCTATAGAATGCATCCATGGCAGTTAACATGCAGCAGGTTACCTGAGAGTCTGGGTGTTTGTAGGGAAGAAAACAATTCTCCAGTACTCAAGTGCACTTCCAAAGTACCCTTAATACAGACTGGCATGGGAAAAAGAATTATTAATTGCTGTAATATGAGCAGTGATTTTAGCTATCCAGTAAGAATTGTTGCTTAGTGGTTTAGAAAAAGTAGGGGGCTCTAAAGTTGTAAACCTATTAAAGGTGAATGTTGTATTGTGCTATTTTTTCCTCTGCTGAAAACACTCAGAGAACACTCAGTTTTCCTGACACCATCCTACTTATTAATAGTTTTGTGTACAATTTGTTAATATTAATAATACTAATATTTGTTAATAATAATACTAATAATACAATATAATAATATTTAATAATATTGCCATATAATAATAATAATAATAATAATAATAATAATAATAATACATTAGATAGGAAATGACTGGTAGTGTATTATAATATATCATGCTAATACTATTTTATTATTGTATATTTGTATATTTTAAGTTGTAATGTTTTTAATTGTGAACAGCTTAAATCTCCGAATGGAGAGAGAAAGCGGGATATAAATTAAATTAAAAATAAATTAAAAATGTGGTCACTATGTAGCTTGAAAGAGATCCTTGACAGAAATTCTGGGTTCACATTCATTCCAGAACTTTTTTATAAGGAAGGACTCGATTCATGCCCCACAATATGAACACCCACTCTCTAATTTACAGAATTAATAATATTAATATTAATAATAATATTTATTTATATCCTGCCCCATCTCCGCAAGGGACTTGGGGTGGCTCACAACATGAATAAATACAATAAAATACATAGAAAGAATAAACAATAACACACCCAATCAATATAAAAACAAACAAGATATGACAAACAAATAAAATTAACAATAAAAATTGTAAAACAATTAGACTAAAAACAGTCATTCCTATGAGATAAAAGGGGTCTACTACCCAAATTAAGGTATATCAACAACAATTTTTATTGATTAGCCAATTGGCCTTATCAAAAACAAACAATGCAGACATAACATACAACATACATCTAGTCCTCTTAAAATAAAATACAGATATACAGGTAGCCATGGATATATGCATCAACTATCCTCGTCTCCCCTACACTGCACCCCAATCTGATCTATGTACTCCGATCTCCTTTTAGCAGCTTTAAACAGATAAAGGGCAACTTGTGTTGTCAGAGTGGGATTAGAGCCGGCCAACAGAAATGAAGTTTTGGCTGCTGTATCCCAACTTGTTTTATTGCAAATAAAAGGCCATAAGTATTGTTTCCTTTCTTTTTCATATAGATTGCATTGATGTAAAGTGTGGTCCAGATTTTCGACTTCAGGGGCACCACAAATACATAGCCTATGGGATACGATTGAATCTGCCGTGTCTCTCCATGGTTTCAATTTGTTCGAATCTTGCCCTGGTAAAAGTGGTTCTTAGGTGTCTTGGCATGTCAGCTTTTAGGTATGGCGCCCTCTGGAAATGATGTTTAAAACGCCCTAACCACTTCAGGGATCCTGTGTTTGACAGGGTGGCTATATCTTTCTGGGCTTCAATATCTAGGATCCTTTGAGTTACTGTCCTTTTTTCAGCATCCCTATTCTGGCCTAAGGAGGCAATTTGTAATCCGCAGGTGCGGAGGAATCTTGTTAATTGTTCTGACCAGGAAGCATGGTTTTGGCCAAATCAAGGTATATCAATATCACAGAGCTTGACTAATCATTGCCAAAAGCTTGTTTAAATAGCCATATCTTCAAGTCCCTCCTAAATGTCGTAAGGGTGGATGCTTCTCTAATCTCTCTGGAGAAGGTGTTCCAGAATCGGGGGGCCACTGCTGAGAAATAAATTCATAATGTGCTGAATTCCACATTTGATGCTCTCTTTGCATAATTGTGACGATTCTAGCAATTTCCTAGGCTGCTTATTTCTTTCTGTGATCAATCAATGATAGCCATCCCGTTCATGGTCATAACTCTATAGATGTCTTCTTGCTGTTCTCTTGAATCGGCTGTTAACTCTAGCCACCAAATGTTCTTTGTTTCTGTATTCATTGTGAGCCTTTTCATGGTCATTTTAGGATCCTTGCTTAATCAACCACACATTCGTGTTTGAAGTGTGTATATATAAAACACCTTTCAAAATATTCATATCGAATATAGTCAAATAGCATTTTAGGAACAATAATCTAGATACACAAGAAGTACAATAATAACTCGGTAAAAAATTATGTAAATACATTTCTAAAGTTATTACAAAGCAGCTAGCTTTTTGTTTGATGACAAAAATACTATTACTATATCGTAAATAGCCTTCCCTGGACAGAGAATGATACATCCTTGGAGAACCATAAAAATGGGGGATTGTTCTGTATAGGAGTGTTTTATCCACTCAGAACATTTACAGACACTTTATGTGTGGCTTGTGTTGACCCAATTGATGGCTTGTAGCCAGCATTTCTGCCTCTTTTTACTTCATGAAGTAAAAATTGTGCATAGTGTTAGGTTATTAACTGTTTTTATATTGTACTATTGAATTTTTGCTGTCTTGTCTGTTGTGAGTCGCCTTCGGGCTGAGAACAGCGGTATATAAGTAAAGTAAATAAAATAAAATAAATAAATAATAAAATGCCATTGAGCAAAAGAACAGTATTATATATGATTTCTCAAAAGGCTTGTTGCCTTAGAAAGAAAATGTTGGTTGTTTTTGGCCAGTAGAGGGAAGTCTATACTTAGATTTTTTTTTCTGCTCTGGCACTGCAGTGTAAAGCAAAATCTGTCTACTCAAAAGCATATAGATCGGATAATTCTGTTTTCTAGTGTGGAGGAAGCAAGAGTAGCCCCACATTAGCCCCTTATTTGTGATCATTATTTAGTTAACACTCTAGAAATAAAGTACATGCTTCAGATAGCTGGGGCAGAGCTGCAAACACCACAAGAAGCCTTTTTCCCTTGAATCTAGAAGAAAGAGCAAGACTTTATGATCCTGCAAGAGCATGTTAATTTTTATGATCATGTAAGGATTCCAGCAAAGCTTGCTGTAAATTGTAAATGGACAATGGCTATTCTAGTTTAATTTATAGTATAAAATATAAGTGGTATTGAATGTCCAGCCAGCCGCTGCCTTTCAGGTTTTTTGTGTGTATATGTCTGTGAGCATTATGTGCCAATATTCCAGTCCAAACTTTAGAAGAAAAGCAGCTGTACTCATGACTGCACTGCAGGGAAGAGGGAAATGTTTGAACCTACGTTTGTGCCATGTTAATGCTCAACAATGGTTTGAACTATATTTGCAACCCTCTGTAATTAAGGTGAATACAAGGGGAGTTTATGGTTAATGTTAGAGAACCTCTCTAAACATATCTAAAGGTTCTCTGTTTCCCCAAAGTTAACTTATTCCATGTCTTTCATAATTAAAATGAGCTCTTAATGACAAAGCGCGTTTTAAAAAGTTTTAATAAAAGAAAGCCAACAATACACATTGATTTACATTTGTCCTATCTGTAATATCTCTGAGGAATATAAATAGATTAAAGGTAATTGATACATGCCCTGCAATTCAGTATAAGGTGAAAGGTAAACTTAATTAGGATCCAGTTTTGAAAATGATAACAGAGATCAACGAAACACATACCTTTACCACTTTAAAATGAAGACCAGCTAGTCAGTGAAACAACAAATTCACCAATGGCTCTGGATTTTTTTTTGTTTCCCTCTTGGGTAATGTATCTGTTTAAGATTACTTGGGCCAGCTGAAAGAAATCTTTTCTCCTTTGCCCATCAGAACTATTTTATGGGTAGGATTCAGATAACTGCTTATACTCAAACAGGGTCCTTATGCTACCTTGCTAGACATCTTAAAAATTCTGTTCTCCTTCTGAACCTTTTCAAATTCCCTCCTCTTTTTTTCAACTGGTCACTACTGTTATATTACAGACTGTATTGCACTCAAATCAGCTTGCAGTGTGACAAAGAAAAAAAATGTTTTTGGAACCAAAGTCTTCCTTGGCTTTGCTGTTGGCTGGGGATGATGGAAGATGTATTCTGAAAAATATGGGTGGCGGGAGATAAAGGGAATGTAGAAGATTGCTTCAGACTGAGCTAGATAACTCATTCATTTCCTCAATTTTGTCAACTCTAGCAATAAGCTGGGTTTCGGAGGTTCAAATCTGGGGAGAGAATGGATGAGTTCCCTCTGTCAGCTCCAGCTCCCCTTGCAGGGGCATGAGAGAAGCCTCCCACAAGGATGGTAAAAACATCAAAACATCCGGGTGTCTCCTGAACAACATCCTTGCCGATGGCCAATTCTCTCACACCAGAAGCGACTTGCAGTTTCTCAAGTTGCTCCTGACACACACACACAAGCAGGGTTTCAAGCAGTTTTTTTTCGTAGCCATACCTGGAGATCATCCAGTAATACCCGGTGGCTTCCCATTCTGATACTAACCATGCTTAGCTCACTGTCTCCTGAAATAATGCAAGACTACATGTATTTAGGATGGCATATGATGGTGCTGTATTTGACATTTCTGAAGTATCAGATCCCTAACCTGCATTGTCGATTTATACCTGCGCTTCTTTTTTGAGACTGGAACAACTGTGAATTAAAGGGTATCGTTTTTCAAGAACTGATGGCAATAGAGGGAAGGAATGGGATTCTTAGTTTATTCAGACTGGGCCTAGTTTTATTGAGCTCATCTAATCTTTTTCTCTAGAAGAAGAAAAAAGGCTCTGTATCTCCTATTTTCACACAACCGCAGACTTATTTTCCACAAAAATAAAGTACTGTATGTTCAATATAATTGAATTGAGACTTCACAAATTTATTTATTTATTGCAGCATGACCATACACTTAATGGATTATTGAACGCAAACATTTTTATTAAATTTCATAAGCTGGTTACTTTGCATGCTGATTAGAAAAAAAACATTCAATTGATGTCTGTCCTATCAAATGAAGGCTAAAATGTATAATAAAACAAAATGTTCAGATAAGACAAATACAATCTAGGTTGATATTTTTTTGCTTAGTTTAAAGCATGTGTTCCTGATTCCTGGCCAGCTGGGATGTAACAGCATTTTTCTAGTTGCACATTCTTAATTATTAGCTCTAAAATTGTGCTAGTTCCAATTTCTCTATGCAGTAACACCACTTTTTGTAGTGATGGGAGATTTGCCTTTTCAACTAAGGTCTAACTCCAACTGCTAGCTCTGACAGACCCATTGAATCAACAGAATTTACCTGAGAGCTGATTTACAGAGTTCCCATTCAGTGAGATTTAATTTTGTCTATTCCGGGCTGGGATTAACAAGTGAATTTAAGCCAATATGTTTGCTTATGTTTTGTTCCTAACATAAGTACTGTATGTCTCAATACTGAAGTCAATGGCATTTGCCTGGAACCTTTAGCCGTGTTGATAAGTGATCAAATGCTGTTAGAGGAGCAGAATGCTACCACCTAATTAAACAAATTGTTGGCACCAATGAGCAGCAAGTAACAGACTATCCAAAACCAAGTTGTGAATTCTCTTCCACTGATTACAGTAAATGAATTATTGATGCAAAAGTACTTACATCATGTTTGTTTTCCCTTTTATGTTTGCTTTTCTTACAAACAAGCATTTTATTCTTACAATATCCCATCAGCACCATTTACTGGTACTTCCAAGACTCCTTACAAAAAGAGGTATCAATTTCTTTCCATTTTTCTATCACAAATGCAGAAAAACAAAGCCACAAAAGCAATAATTGAACAACAAATAAACAGCTCTTAACATATTTGCAGTTATTCTCCTAGCATTTTGCTTGCCTTACATCATGCCTTCCTTATATTAAAATACCATTGTTTCACATTAGATTGTTTCAGAAGTGTTTTTATATTTTAGTACTGGTTTTACAGACACATTCTCCTGTTGACTAGCAAAATCTATGCATTTTTACAAGAACAGTACGGAACAGCCCTCAACAACCAAATGTGCTTGATTTCAAGCTCCATCACCACCAGCCATCATGGCCAATGACAAACCTCTGCAAAGCCTTCTGTATCACCTCTCTATCTATCTATCTATCTATCTATCTATCTATCTATCTATCTACAATACTTATATCCACCCTTCTCACCCCGAAGGGGACTCAGAGCAGATCACAGAACACATATATGGCAAACATTCCATGCCGATTATACAGTGACAAGACAGACAACAGATAGAGATATATTTAGGCTTTTTCTCATCATTCGGCATCTTTTGGAGGCTGTGCTTGGTTTCGGCCACAGAGGGGTACTGCCGCTCCATCTTGCCAAAGAGCTTTCTTTATTTGTTTATAAACTTTCCTCCAAAACATCGTGACTAAAATACTTCCCCGCTTAATGCAGCTCCTATTCATCTATCACATTGCTGTTTTGGATTCACTAGGTGGGCGGAGGAGCTGAGCTGAAGGTCAGGAGCTCACCCTGACCAGGCTTCGAACTGTCAACCTTTTGGTTGGCAAGATTTACTGCAGCTGCTGATTAAAGCCGGTCCATTCAGTTGGGCAAGAGCAAAAATACCTTTCAGAAAAGATGTTCTCAATTTATCAATGCAAACACTGGCCAAGAAAGTACAAACATGGATTAAGCTACCAATGAAAAATCTTTGCTTTTTTGTGTGGCTTCAAATTATTTCTGACTTATGGTGACCCTTAGACAGACAAGGGCCAGTTCACGATCCCTCAGACTGTTGGGTGGCCGGACTATAATTTGAAAATTAATGAATGAATTCCTATCCACGTTGCACATAAATTATTTGTACTTCAAAAAAAAAAAAAAGATGAACAATACAATATTTAAAACTAAGAACAGTTTTAACATACATAAACTTACCAGTATTTCAATGGGAAGAATGGGCCTGCTTTTGATTGATGAGATAGTCAGGTTAATTGGGTTGTTGCTGTGTGTTTTCAAGTCGTTAAAGGTTTAGGGCGATCCTAAGTTAAGTTTAGGGCAAGGTATGAGTAAATGACCTTGGAGGGCCACATCTGGCTCGCAGGCCTTAGTGTGGGGACCCTTGCCTTAAGGTGAGCTTATCAGGGGGAGGGGGAGCTTTGTCTTCCTTTGAGGATGAAAGAGCATGACTTGCTCAAGGTCAACCTGAAGGTTTCCATGACTGAGCAGGTATTCAGACCCTGGTATTCCGAGTCCTAGTCCAACACTAAAACCACTACATCATGCTGGCTCAATGAGAAACTTTTAATCCTCCATATCAGTGGTTCTCAACCTGTGTGTTCCCAGATGTTTTGGCCTTCAACTCCCAGAAACCCTAACAGCTGGTAAAATGGCTGGGATTTCTGGGAGTTGTAGGCCAAAACACCTGGGGACCCACAGGTTGAGAACCACTGCTTCAGATCAGTGATTCTCAACCTGTTTGGCCTTTAACTCCCAGCATCCCAGCTAGTTTACCAGCTGTTAGGATTTCTGGGAGTTGAAGGCCAAAACATCTAGGGTTGAGAACCACTGCTCCAGATGTTTTGAAAGTATTTATTTATTTAGAGTATTTCTATCCTGACATTCAGCCAAAAGGTTTCCTAGGGTGGCTTACAAATAATTAGACTGTTCGTTACCCACAAGTTTATAATCTAAATAAGAGCCCCCAGCAGAATGCCAAAAAAATCTCCAAAGTCCTGTACAAACCAGTTTTATTTTGGCTATGTTACATTTTCTTCATCTCAAGTATTTCTTGGGAACTCACCGTTTATCAAGGACTTTTCATTCCTCCATTCCAGGTCAGTTTAAATTAATCCTTGGCAATCTATGCTGTATTATTTCAGAATTTTCTGTAACGGCTGCCACCAGGAAAACATTACTATTGCTTCCAGGAAGCAGAGTCAATAGAGATCAAATGAGGGAAAGCGGACTAGTTCAATATTGCTGTAATATTTAGCATTTTGGCTGTAACTTCTAAATAATAATAATCCTCTGAGGATGCTTGCCATAGATACAGGCGAAACGTCAGGAGAGAATGCCTCTAGAACATGGCCATGTAGCCTGAAAAAACCTACAGCAACTCAATGATGCTGATGCTGATGATGATGTTTCCCATTCTGACTCAGTCCCAACTAATATATCATGATATTTCAGTCACTATCTAATTCTGTTCTCTTGTCTTCTTGCTTTCTATGCAGTTGACCAGACCTTTTCAAACATTTCATGTTGATGACACACCATTTTTAGTCATGCGTCACTTCGCGACACAATAATTCGGTTTTACTAGCAAACCAGAAGTTAAACCAACCCCTTGTACAAATCGTAATAATGAAATGTATGGGAACACAATACATCTCATAAAAATCTTTTATTTACATTCTTAAAATATATGATTAATTGCTCGTTTCACAGACTCAAAGGTTTTCTCATTATGTTCATGTGACATCACTACACACTACTGCCAACACACCAATGTGTTGCAACACACAGTTTGGAAAGTGCTGCAGTAGACTCGCAGGCCCCTTCTACACTGCCATATAATCCAGTTCAAAGTTGGTAATCTGGATTTTATATGGCAGTGCAGAAGGGGCTTCTGTCAACTAGAACTCAAGCAGCCAGAACTCTCAAGAAACTGACAAAGAAATCAAATTAATAGCTGAAATAAACATGAACATAAAATCATTTTAATAATATGGTTTAAATTACTATATTTACTCAAATCTAATGCTCACCTTTTTGGGTTGAATTACATAGCCAAAAGTGAGAAGTGTATTAGATTCAATGCTGCGTGAGATACAACCATAAACCTGCCTATACCTCTATATCAGGCTTTTTTTTCTTCGTGTCAGGAGCGACTTGAGAAACTGCAACGGAGGCCCTGGTGGGGCACTGGGTTAAACCCTTGTGCTGACAGGACTGAAGACAGGTCGCAGGTTCAAATATGGGGAGAGTTCGGATGAGCTCCCTCTGTCAGCTACAGCTCTCCATGCGGGGACATGAGAGAAGCCTCCCACAAGGATGGTAAAACATCAAAACATCCGGGCATCCCCTGGGCAATGTCCTTGCAGACGGCCAATTCTCCCACACCAGAAGCAACTTGCAGTATATCAGGCTGAAGCTGACAAACTCGCCAGACCCAGAAACTACATTTCTCCTTCATCCACCAATCCCTGTGGGTCCTGTTAACTGAGATCCCATCAACACTGCCATAGAAAATCCAGATTATCTGCTTTGAACTGGATTATATGGCAGTGTTGACATATAATCCTGTTCAAAATATTATCTGCTTTGATAATCTGGATTGTATGACAGTATAGGAGGGACCGTGGAGTCTATCGTAGATTATTTCTCTTATTGCACAAGGAAAGTAAGACCTTCCTAAACACCGTAGAGAAGGCCAAGTGAGGAGGCATAGGCTGAAAAT
Source organism: Anolis sagrei (assembly GCF_037176765.1). Taxonomy (NCBI): domain Eukaryota; kingdom Metazoa; phylum Chordata; class Lepidosauria; order Squamata; family Anolidae; genus Anolis; species Anolis sagrei. The sequence goes on along the minus strand of NC_090021.1, from coordinate 304,666,404 downwards.
GACAGATTGTCCTGAGGCTGCTTGTCCTCTTCCTTTTGCAGAGGACCCGAGGTGCATGTGTTCATTCCTCCTCATGCTCCCTGGATGGCTCTTACCTTTCCAGTCAGTCAGTTGGGTAATTTGCCCTGGCACTGTTTTGGCACAAGCTGGACCTGAGCATTGCTAGCAGCCAGGGTCAGCTGTCAGTCTTAGAGCCATAAGCCTAATTCAATATTACAGATGTAGATATTTTTTCCAAGTTCTCTCTGAGCTGCAGGCTTAAAGTCTCTGTTCTCAGCTGGGGTCCTTGATGCAGTCACTTCCCTCACAGTTACATAACACCCCATTAGGAGAAATGGCACAAACATGTTTTAAAGGGGCCCCTTCCCCTACCCAGCAAAGCCATCAGCAGCCCTGGATTTTAGGGAATGGAAATAAATTTTGTGGGGGAAGAAGGATGCTCTTTTTATGTTTCTACTCCTAATTTTATTTTATTTTATTTTTTTACTTAAAACATTCTGCAATTATTGCACTGCCTAGAGCAGGCATGGGCAAACTTTGACCCTCCAGGTCTTTTTGGACTTGAACTCCCACAATTCCTAACAGCTAGTATGCTGTTAGGAATTGTGAGAGTTCAAGTCCAAAACACCTGTAGGGCCAAAGTTTGCCCATGCCTGACCTAGAGCATTATTCCTATGCTAATTATTTTCTCCCTTGTTCTTCTACAATGGCTGTGAAGAGATCCTTGGTACACCATTTCATATACTATTATTCATGTTTCTATTTTAGTCTCTAAAATTAAACAGATTAGTTAATTGTCTAACCAGCTTGGAGAACCTGACTTGAAATGTGCAGAATTATCACACATTTCTTTAAATGCTCGTGCCAGATTGTCAACTTTTGAGTTTTTTACACGGAAATCATTCTGGTTGTTAAAATCCCTTACACAAATAAATAGTAAATGATCCATAACTCATCAATTCAATTGATTCCAACTAAAGGAGAATTTGTGTTGGTTGAAAAGTATTTATTTACTTTGGCCTTCTCACCCCAAAGGGGACTCAGAGCGGATCACAGAACACATATTCAACATTCAATGCCCTTATACACTGACAAGACAGACAACTGTACATAGATAGAGGTATATATAGGCTTTCCCATCTTTGGCATCTTGGAAGCTGTCGCTCCATTTTCCCTGCCAAAGAGCTTTGCTTGCAAACTTCCTCCTTGATTGAAAAGCCGGCATTTTTCTGGCATTTCCTTATGGGTGCTTTAAATACCTGCTTGCTTTGGCGGTACTATTTATCTACGGTTTCAAAACTGTTAGGTAGGCAGAAGCTGGGCTAAAGGTCAGGAGCTCACCCTGACCCGGGTTTCAAACTGTCAACCTTTTGGTTGGCAAGACTGACTGCAGCTGGCAGTTAACCTGCTCTGCTAAAGCTACTTATTAATTATTAGTTAACCTGCTGTGTTGTGCTAATTATTAATATATCTATATAAAAATGCTCTGTTCGTTTTGTGTGACATCATAGCTCAAAATCTGCTGGACAAATTGCCACCAAATTTGGCCACAAGACACTTACTAAGGACTGCCCATCACTAAAAAAAACAATTTTGTCATTTGGGAGTTGTAGTTGCTGGGATTTATAGTTAACCTATAATCAAAGAGCATTCTGAACTCCACCAGCGATGGAATTGAACCAAACTTGGCACAAATAGTGGGCATTGACCTTGAGTATGGGAGTGGACTCACTGTGGACTCAAACAATGATGGATCTGGACCAAACTTGGCACAAATACTCCATATGGTGGAGTTTGGGGAAAATAGACCTTGACATTTGGGAGTTGTAGTTGCTGGGATATATAGTTAACCAACAATCAAAGAGCATTCTGAACCCCACCAATGATAGAATTGGGCCAAACTTCCCACACAGAACCCCTATGACCAACAGAAAAGACAGTATTTTCTGGTGGTCTTTGGCGACCCTTCTGACACCCCTTCATGATCCCCCCAGGGGTCCTGACCCCCAGGTTGAGAAATGCTACCTTAAGGCCATCCAGTCCAACTCCCTTCACCAGGGCAAGAAACATAATCAAAGCCCTTCTGACAAAGAGCCATCCAGCCATAGATATCAATAGATATATATAATTCACACACACAGAGATATAGTATCATAGATGTGAAAGGGACCCATAGAGAAGGACAATTATATGTTGCATGTTCCAGAGTAGGCAAACCAGACCATCTCTACATCTACACTGACAAAGAAACAAGAAATACTGTTTACCCACAAGGATAAAGAAATTATATATATTAGAAACCACAAGTTTCTCATTACTTTATTTTCAAGAACACCAGACTGGGCAACAGCAACGCGTGGCAGGGGACAGCTAGTTTAATAATAATAATAATAATAATAATAATAATAATAATAATATGCCCATAACTTCACATGATATGAACAAAAAAGGAGAAAGAGCAGAAATTTTGAAAATCAACAGTGGAGAGAAGAATGGAGTGAGGGACTGGAGGGAGAGCTAAGGTAAAAATTCATTAGAGCCTTTGCAAACCTGAATTTTTCTATGGTTCAAATACATCCCGGTGCTTTCGAATCAGCCGAGGACCTTGTGCCCATCTAACTGCCACCTGAGTAACACATTCCTGCTGACATATTTTGTGATCACGATGAATCATTATGTTTATACAGAAGAAACAGCTCTTGGGACACTTTGCTCAATATGATCTCCAGAGTTGGCAAGAAGTATGACGTAGCAAAAGCTGTAAAGAGCCAGTTTCCTTTTGGAAAATTGAAGTTTCAGACAAAACAAACAGTTTTAGGAGAGTCTGGAGAGGTCATGAATACTACAAAGTGCTGTCATCTTGTGCTGGGCTACAGCATTGACAAGCCTTATATGTTTGTTTTGGCTGTTAATGCTTGATCTTACAGTGAGCCTAAACATCCATGTGCTAGAATGTTACCATAAAATATTCATTCACTTTTTTTAAAAAAAAGCTGTATTAATATTGCAAACCTCTGCTGCATCTGTACTCACAGTTTTAACAACATTTCCTTTGCATTGGCTGTTTTGAAAACAGACCAATCAGAACATAACAAACTTGCTTTCAGGAACAAAGGCAAGCCACAGACATGCACCTCCTTTTTTCCTGTCTGAGACTGTGAGGAATTTATTTGAGGAAGTCATTTTCATATTTTTGTACATTTGAGAAACCCTTTCCACATTGACTTGTCTGCCGTCAAACCCTTGGGTATCATTGAAGGTTATTGAGCACATTCTGGCACATTCAGTTCATCTAGACCACTAGTCACCTCATTGCTTCATTTGAACCAAAAATACATCCTGAAACACATCCAGCATCCCTCAGTAACGATGCATTGCTAGGAAAGACTGATAGCTGTAGGAAAGCACTGCTTCAGGCAAGCTTATCTGTCAATACTGATCTTTTTCTTGAGCGGAAAAAGCTTCCAGTAACCCCTAGTGCTCTCTGAAACAGTGTCTTAAAACCATGAATAGAGGAAACAATTACGGACCTGGGAATGGGGGCTCAACCCTCTCAAGACTTTCTCTCCTTTCTCCCATGGCTGAGTATTTATTTTATTTATTTATTGTGTCAGAAGGGAGTACAGTTAAAATGCATTTTAAAACACAAAGTTAAAAAACAACATCTTGGTATTATGCTAAATGTCCTTTGACCAGAAGCTGTCCCTGGTGTCGCTGTGCGAACGTCCTCCATTGTGCATGTGACAGGGCTTAGGTTGTATTGTAGTAGGTGGTCTGTGGTTTGCTCTTCTCCACACTCACTTGTCATAGCTGAGTAACATTAGACCATCAAGACTCATGTGTTTTTTAGCATCCCTGGTGTTGCTGTGAGAAGGTCCTCCATTGTGCATGTGGCAGGGCTTAGGTTGTAGTAGGTTGCCTGTGGTTTGCTTTTCTCCACACTCACATGTCATAGCTGAGTAACATTAGACCATCAAGACTCATGTGTTTTTCAGCATTATCAATTAGAAATTGACAAAATGATCAAGTATTATGAAGACTATGGTTGTGACTGGGTCATCCTGGGAATAATGAATTTTGGCTGCAGGCTTCTCAAGGTACAGTTGCAGCTGGTTTCTTGTCAAAAAAATCACCCTAAGGACAGGAAACTGGCAACGGACCTATCAAAGTTGCCCACATGTGCCTTAACAATCAAATAACAATCCATCTATTCTGACCAACAAAATCTGAGGAGAAGGCACAAATCAGACTCGACGATCTTAAAGACCTTCTATTGCTAGTTCCTCCCAGACTGTCATATGATTTAGAGGTTAAATTTGCTATGGCTAATTATAGTTTCAGACATGACTTGGTATTTGTTCTTGTAGCTTTTCACTCCAAGAGCATTAGTGCACGGCCTCTAGGTTCACTCTTCTATTTAAGATTGCCAGAGAGTTAAGAACTGCAAGAAAGTAATACAAGGACCTATAGCCCATTATCACTGTTAACACTGATCTATTAATCTCAGGTCTTCCTTTCCTTTGTGAGCTACATACATGAATTAAAGATAATGGCTGCTGGCAATGGTCTTAGAGTAATTTGATCCTGATTGGAGATGTCCGTGGTTCAAAGGAAGACTAAATGCATTTCTTACACCCCTTCCCCAGCTATACTTAAAGTGTGAATGATTACTAACAACACACATCTCCCCTGGCCCGCCAGTGCTATTTCATGACCTCCAGAAAGTGATTGGGTGGAGGAGCACTCCTTTTCTCGGTACATAAACACAAGGGTACATATATATCTATACTCTCGGTTATCTTCACTAGCTGCTTCTGCACAAGTCATGTTTTATGTTCCTTCATTTTCTAGAAGTGCAGCAAGAAACTTTACAGTTTATTTTAAAGAAAGATAGCCTTTTATTACATAAATGTGTTATTCCCTGTAAAGCAAAATATTATCCAATGGAATCCTTGTACAAATGTGTTGTGAAGTTGTTATAAAACTGGGTCAAGCCATACTTTGATCAGATATCCTAAATCAGGTTGCACATAGTGGGGAAAGTAGAAGGCTTTGTAGCAGGAATATTGCTGGTGATTTATGATAGCATAAGGGACACTGATATGAAAATAGATAACTCCTTTTTAAAAAAAACCTAGAGTGTAAATATGGTGTACACAGAAATGTTCTTGCTGTCAGGAGATAAAGCCGCCCTGCCAGTTTCTGAAGTTTATTTTTTTCTGTGTCAGGAGCAACTTGAGAAAATGCAAGTTACTTCTGGTGTGAGAGAACTGGCCATCTGCAAGGACAATGCCCAAGGGACACCCGGATGTTTGATCTTTTACCATCCTTGAGAGAGGCTTTTCTCATGTCCCCGCATGGGGAGTTGGAGCTGACATTGTTTTAGAAAATGCCTCCTTATTTAATAGGGAAAGGAGATACAAGAAGTATATTGTGGCCACCAGTTTTGCAAAGACTACATCACTAGTTATAACGCCATAAATTAAATGAATGTCATAGGCCTCATTATGTTGCTTCTTCCCTTTCTCTGAATAAGAGGGAATGAAATCCCATACAGATTACCATTTTTCTACATGCTGTAACAGTTGAGCATCCTTTATGTGGAATTATGAAATCCAAAATACTACAAAATCTGAAATGGTCCCCATAGGTGGTTAAAACAGTGACACCTTTGCTTTTTGATGGCTTTAGTGTACACAAAATTTGTTTCATGCACAACATGATTTAAAAGATTGTATAAAATTATCTTCAGGCTATGTGTATAAGGTGTATAAGAAATGTAAATAAATTTTTTGTTTAGATTTGGCTCCCATCTCCGAGATATTTCACGATATACATCTATATAGATACAGGTACAGGTAGTCCCCAAGTTGTGAACAAGATAGGTTCTGTAGGTTTGTTCTTAAGTTGAATTTGTATGTAAATACAATATTTAATAATAATAATACTTTATTTATTTATTTGTAACCCACCCTAACTCCCAGAGGAACTCAGGGCAGTTTAAGTGTAACTCCAGCCAAAAAATATACATTTTTTAGCTTTGGATAGCATAGGGAAGGGTTAACACCCCCGTGGTGTTTGTTTTGCTGTCTATGCCCCTATTCAGAAGATTTCTCCTCACTTTCTGTCCCTGTGATAACTGGATTTTGAAGAATTTGGGTTGTTGTGGAAACAAGGATTGGTGAGAAAGCTTCAGTTGAAACACCTTTCCCCCATGAACAACTCTTTCAGGAGTGATTTTCCCTGCCTAGAGGTAGATTTCTTTCACTTCCAGTTGTCTCATCCCTGTTCTTAACTATGAATAGTTTGTAAGTTGGATATTTGTAACTTGGGGTCTGGCTGTACAGTAGAGCCTTGCTTATCCAACATAAACAGGCTGGCAGAACATTGGATAAGCGAAAATGTTTTATAATCAGGAGGGACTAAGGGAATGTCAAATTACATGTCAAATTACATTATGAATTTACAAATTAAGCATCAAAACATAATGTTTTACAACAAATCAGCAGAAAAAGCAGTTCAGTACACGGTAACATTATGTAGTAATTATTGTATTTACAAATTTAGCACCAAAACATCGCAATGTATTGAAATAGCTGTGGATCTGGATGGGAGGTGGGCTGCATTGGATAATACCGAATGTTGGATGAGCAAAGGCTGGATAAGTGAGACTCTGCTGTATTCAAAAATTTAAAAGAACATCTAAAAGTTTTTCAGAGAAAGGATACTCAACTTGTATCATATATTAGTACAAAGTATGCTATGATTCTCTTTACCCTGTGGCATGGTAAGAGAAATTGCCAATCTACCCCAAGTAAGAAAGTTCACCTCCAAATTATTTGTTCATATGCATTTTGTTGAAGGGAAATAATATTGTAGTGAGGGTATTACATTACTGCAACATTTGAACCATTGCATTTCAGGGTAAGAAGCAAACCGCTTCTTTCTGGACTCCGTATGTGTGTAATAGGCAGCACATATGCTTTTCTCACTGTATTGATTAACTCTTAGGAGGGGATGTCTGCACAATTTAGAAATACAAAATGGAAGATCTCCTGACAATCACTGTAAATGACTTATTAAACATAAAAGTCTGGTAACAATTCATTTTATAGATCTTTGAACAAAGAGGAAAGCAGATATAGCGTTCTAATGTCTCAGATTCCACAAGGAGAATCCAATAATGGTTTTAAGATGTATGCTTTTTATAAATTCATGCCAACAAGTTATCTCAGTGTATTTATCATGCTATCATATAGATTCAAACGAGTCTTCACAGGAGCTAAATTTAATTTGAAAGGGAGTCCTGAGGCTGAATAATAGACCCTGAGTTTTCATTTTGTGACACTATTCTGAACCAGTTTCCCATCTGGCCCAGCTGTCACTTCCCCGTGGTCTTTGCAGGTTCCTAACAGAGTGGGTTCACGTATGGGCTTCCCTTGGTCAATAGGGCTACGGTGGCCTTCCTCGTTCGGTTGCCACTTATTGTTAGGGTCAGGCCTCTGTTTCTGCACATGAAAGGGAACTACAATCATGCATTGTATGGGTCTGTATTGTAATAAATATGGTCTTCTCTTTTCCCAGCAGCATAGTGGGACTGAACCTCTTTGGAAGCCAAGAGGGGTGCTTCTCCTGGGGCTACCTCAGGGGGAAAAATGTTTTCAGAGGAAAAAATATATACAAAAGCTCCCAGGAGCCCCACATTCCTTTCCTAACCTCTTCAGGATGGATTGTTCCCAGGGATTTCCCCAGTAGACAGACTGTTCCCTAGTACAATACACTTCCCAGCAGTGTAGGCAGCATTGTCCTTACAAGGGAAGACGTGTCTTCACAGTTTGCTATATTGTCTCCTAGGAACTCATTACTCCACCCCCTTCTTTGTATTCTTCTCCATGCCTCAGGCACAGAAGAGGAGGCCTCTGCATCTCCCAGTGAACGGGATAGAAAAAATTCTATCTATACCTTAAAAATAGACATTTTTTCCTCAGATTCTTAACAGAGCTGTCTATGGAAATGCTAGCTTAAATGCCTCTAGAGGAAAAACAAAATACCTGATGTCACCAAATCATTTTCCAAAAAAGGAAGAAGAATATTGTTTCTCTACAATCTGGCAAGAACAATACTCAATACTACTACTACTACTACTACTACTACTACTAACAATAAAACAAATAATTCTTTCTGTGAGTGCTTTTGCCACCTTTATATCTGCAAGATGTTCTTCCCAGGGTTTAGATCTCTGCCACAACCAGACTCTTTGGTTTTGGGAAATTGCCTTTAGAAGATGCAGCAAATCAATGGATAATTCATAAATATCATAAAATAGATGAACTCTACATGAAAGTAAAAAAAAATAATCCTCAATGGATTAAATTCTTTTGATAGCTGGCTGCTGTAACAGGGAAGTACTTTTTAAAAAGCAAGCTCAGTAATACTGTTTCAGTGATAACCAAAATCTAGTGGTCCTCACCAGTATTTAATGCTGTGGTTCCCAACCTTTTTTTTTTTAACTGGGAACCACTTTGACCGGGGACCACTCTCCAACATTAGTGCCAAAAGGTTTAGTTTGGTTATTCGGGGTGCTGATTCAGAAAATTGCATTGGATAGACCACATCAGCTCTAGTTTATGATACAGAACATATGCTATCCAGTAGTCGCCATCTACTTGCCAACAGAAAACCGTATTTAATAAGCCTTAGCACTGTAAAAGTGTTTCGCAAGACTAGTCACTCTCATTGCAATGGTGTAGTAACGGTGAGGCCGTAGACCATATTTTAGTTCTTGTAGACCACTGGTGGTCCATGGACCACAGGTTGGGAATTACTGATCTACAGCATTGAAACTATCCCCTCTGCTTTTCATTAAACTGTCCTGAGATGTAAGTTTGAGTTGGTCTCTAGTGTTTCTGAAGAGGTTTGATTGGTCACTGTAGTGATACCTTCTGCAATTATAAGAAAGATATTGGTTATTTTGCTATTCCCTGCTGCTGAAGTCTACTAGACTTTGCTGGCAGACAGAGAGCTATCTGATGTATTGTCGAAGGCTTTCATGGCCGGAATAACTGGGTTGTTGTAGGTTTTTTCGAGCTATATGGTCATGTTCTAATCTAGAGGCATTTTCTCCTGGCGATTCGCCTGCATCTATGGCAAGCATCCTCAGAGGTAGTGAGGTGTCTGTTTACCCAGGCCTTTGAATGATAATTGTCCAATGCAGGAGATCTTTTGGGTTGTATTGTAGCCCTCCTCCTCCTCCTTCCCCTCCTCCTCCTTCCTCCTTCCTCCTCCTCCTCCTCCTCATATTATAATTGCTTTTGAAAACTGTTTTAAATTAATTTTTGAATATGATTTTAAAATGTTTCCTGTTATCCACCATTTTGACTATAATCAAATTGTGAGACATCATACTTGAAGAATGGCAGGATAGAAATAATAGTATGAACTAACGTAATGTCACTCCTAGGATGGAAAAGCATCAGTCCCCATTGTGCTGTCCCCTCGTCCCAAAAAAGGTGGTAGTGATGGAAAAAATACCTTGAGTGTGAATTGTGGTTTGAGAGCATATTTTGTACTCTCACCAAATTAAGGCTGATACCCTAGCATCATGGATTCTCTACAGAAGCCAACTGTCAGAAAGAACTGGCAATAACAGATTAGCCAGTGGTTCCCAACCTTTGGTCCTCCAGGTGTTTTGGACTTCAGCTCCCACATTTCATAACAGCTGGTAAGATAGTTGGGATTTCTGGGAGTTGAAGTCCAAAACACCTGGAGGATCAAAGTTTGACAACCACTGGACTAAACAAAAATGAAAGGTTCATGCCACATACCTGATGTACCTTGACATGCATAGTAGTTACAGGTTCTGAATATGGGATTTTCCATTTGACAAAGCCATCAAGTTGCAAAGTATCAAAGGGCCAATGCCAAGTCTTGTGAATCCTGTGTAGCATCTCAGACAGAGCTCTTTAATGTTGATTGATCTCCCACTTTGCTAAAAGAAGAAGAAGAAAAAACTAGAAAAGTCAAGTAATTGTCTTTTCAAGAGCCCTTCCAGATAAAGTGCTTTGATTCTGAATTACAGACCTGGAAACAGAGATAATTCTAGGTTTCCATTACCTGTGATTTCTAGTGTACGTACTGTTTAATCTTTGTATCCAGGGATCCTAGGACCAGATACCAAAATACCCTAATAGGTCCTTTGAGACAGGTTGTCACTGTGTGATGTTTAGATATTATAGCGAACATACAGAGCCATTCCTTTCATGTGCTTTTAAAAGTGTTTAACACCTCTAATGGCTATGACAATTTGAACAAACTACATGTTTACTTTGTGCAATTAACACTGTAAAGACCAGAATGAATAAGTGAGATGTATATTGATCCTTTCCTGGCGGGAATCTTCACAGACACTGCAATTGTTGCACACTTGGAAAGACAATTAGTCAATAGAGTAGTTCTGACTCTGACTCTGTAAACAAACGAATAAACACGAATAGCAGTGTGTTTGTCCCATGTAAGCTGCCCCAAGTCCCTTTGGGGAGATGGTGGTGGGGTACAAGAATAAAGTTATTATTATTATTATTATTATTATTATTATTATTATTATTAAATTGTTTGAACACCATTCTGAGGTGGGGACAGAAGGAAGGTAGATTTTGACTGTTCATTTATTGTTCAGAAGAATTAGCTAAAAGGAACTGCATTATTAAACTGATGTAAAACCATTTTGCCAGAGTCTGAAATCTGGAATTCATTTGTCAGTTCTAAAATCCCACAATGACTTCCATGTGCTATATATCCTATCTCTCAATGTGTAGCATTAGGAAACAGGATGTTAAATGCTGTGTATCTTCTTCCCTTGCACTCGGAGTTCAACATTATCTTCATGGATGGCCCTACTAAGAATTTTATATCATTCCTTCATCCTTTTCTATATCTAGTCATCTGACTAAGAAAGATGAATATTCTGGTCAGCTGCCTCAACAGAGAGTAAAGAGCTCACAGCATAATTTCTCCCACAGAACACCTGGCCTGGAGTCAAAATACCTGACTTTCATGCTCCTTCTCCAACTTACTGAAAAGGCCTGCAGCAGAAATTGGTTTTCTCTCCTGCCTCTTAAGCCCCTTCCACACAGCTGTATAAAATCCACATTGAACTGGATTACAGTATTCCCTCTGTACTCTGCGGTTCGCTTTCTGTGGACTCGCTGTTCCACCGTTTTTTAAATTTTAAATAATTTAAAATACAAGTACCGAGGGAACACTGTATACACAGATCTATAAACCTCACTTGCTGAAGTAGCACCGGTGAGGGCCGTGGAGAGAGCCGCCAAGGCAGCTTCCTCTGAGGTTTCTTCCTCCAGGATTGGAGAGGGCCACCACCAAGGCAGCTTCTGCAGGGACTTCTTCCTCCGGGGTTGGAGAGGGCTACTGCCAAGGCAGCTTCCACTGGGACTTCTTCCTCCAGGGTTGGAGAGGGCCATCACCAAGGCAGCTTCCGCCAGGGCTTCTTACGCTGGAGAGCGCTGTCACCAAGGCAGCTTCCGCTGGGGCTTCTTCCCGGTCACTCTTTCTCGGGCGACTGGGTGAGAGCCCCATGCCAGTGGGGAAGCAGGGAGGTAGGAAGGGTGGCTCTGGCAAAGGGAGGGGGGAGGGAGGAAGGGAGGGGGAAAGAGGAGAGGAAGAGAGAGAGAGGGAGAGAGAGAGAGGAGTGTGCAGAGCTATACTGTACATATACAGTATAGTGTCCCTACATCGCAGTTTTTCAGTTATTGCGGGGGTTCCTGGAACGGAACCCCAGCAATAGGTGAGGGCACACTGTATATGGCAGTGTGGACCCAGATAACACAGTTCAAAGCAGATATTGTGGATTATCTGCCTTAATATTCTGGGTTATATGGCTGTGTGGAAGGGCCAAGAGTTTGATAGAGTGGTATTCATGTTAGTAGATTGATATGTAATTGCTGTTTATGGAATCCTATACCATTTCTTTCTTTTTCCGCTATAAAATTGTAAACTTAAAGACTGCTTAAAGACTGATGTGCTCTCTTGTTGCAATGCTCTGCAGCAGTGGTTCCCAACCTTTTTTGACCAGGGACCACTTGACCAGGGACCACTTTGACCAGGGACCACTCTCCAATATTAGTACCAAAAGGGTTACGAATCAGTTTTTGGTCAACTTTGGATTTGGTTTGGTTATTTGGGGTGCTGATTCAGAAAATGGCATCGGATAGATCACCTCAGCTCTAGTTTCTGATACAGAACATATGCCATCCAGTAGTTGCCATCTGCTCATCCACAGAAAATAATGTTTAATAAGCCTCAGCACTATAAGAGGGTTTTGCGAGACCAGGCGCTCTTGTTGCAATGGTGTACTAACAGTGAGACTGCGGACCATATTTTAGTTCTTGCTGACCACTGATGGTCCACAGACCACAGGTTGGGAACCACTGCTCTACAGCCTCTCTTTTACTTTGATGTTCTGTGTATAATAAGTGATCTAATGATTATGTCCACAACAGTGGATTTTTTTTTAAAAAAAATCCATTGATATTTTAATTTCTAGAATTTTAAATAATTATATTCCTTTTCATTTGCTTATCTTAAAGTAAATGGGTAACCATAGCCATACTTTTTTCATATACGTATACAAAAGCCTTCCCTGTCAATCCTCTTACTAATAATTAATTGTCTATTTTATTAATAACTAACCATCCCCTGCCATGCGTTGCTGTGGTCCAGTCTGTGTATATATGTTTTGTGTGTGTCTATATTTGTGTATATGTGTATATATGTGGTTTTGAGCATATGTTGTAATGTATTTTTTGTTTTTTTGGATTTTTAAGTCTCTTCTGCTGTGTTTTTCAGTGTTCTTATGAGTGATGGTCACTTGTTGGCCTGCTAGGTGTATTGTGTCCAAATTTTGTGTCAATTTGTCCAGTGGTTTTTGAGTTATGTTAATCCCACAAACGAACATTACATTTTTATTTATATAGATAGTCATATTATTAATAAAACCCTAGCGATTTATCCAAAATCTAAATTCTCTTTATACAACAAAACCTTAGTGACTTATCAAAAATCTCACCTAGTCTAACCATAGTCAGACTTGTGGTCAATGTCAAAGATGGCTAAGATGATCAAATATTGTATTTTTATTTTTTAAAACACTTTTAAAAAAGTAGTCTTTATTCTAATATAGAAAAGCCAAGTGGAGAGTAACCACTGCAATTTGAGGCAAAAGAGAGGAAGTGCCACAAAGAGCTGGTATTTTTGCCTAACTGAGGGAATCATCTTATTATTCATCGCTCTCCCGTGCATTTCATATTTTTCTACTTAAGTGTAGTATCTGACATTTCGCCTTGTTGAAATTTGTTTTGTTACTTTTGGTGCAGCTTTCTAATCTGTTATGGTCATTTTGGATTCTAATCCCATTCTCTGGGATATTAGCTATCCCTCCCAATTTGGTGTCGCTTGCAAATTTGATAAGCAAACCCTCGATTCCATCTTTGAAATGATGTTGAATACTGTTGGGCTCAGGACACAACCCTATGGCACCCCACTAATTACCTCTTCAAAGGGAGCCATTGGAAAGCACCTTTTGGGTTTGGCTGATTAACCAATTGTTACTCTTGTTCTCCAGGAATTCTCAAAGATTATTGCCAATGGTTTTGGAATTAGTTCTGTCTATTCTTTGAATACTCTTGGATATGTCTCTCATCCCCACCAAGCGCGACTGCAAAGGTGGAGAGGCGAGAGCAGGGCCTCTCCGGAAGATGGTTTATAGGGGAGAATATGTACAGACAGGTAAACTGGGCTAGAACCATAAGGGGTTTTGTAGGTTAAAACCAGCACTTTGAATTGTGCTCGGAAGCTAATTGGCAGCCAGTGGGGCTGGCATAACAAGGGAGTTGTGTGCTCCCTGTATCCCGCTCCCGTGAGCATTCTGGCTGTGCTGGTACAGCTGTACCAGGAGCTCCAATTTTGTTTGCTTTGCATTAAATGTTTGTTTGCAATCCCAGGCTTGGGATTTTGCAGCAGGGTGGCTTCCTGTTATAGGGCAAGCCACCTGTCAATTATCGTTAGGTTCCCTGGTCCCGCCCCTTTTTGGGTTTTTGGAGGGAATAGGAGCCTTTTTGAGTTCAGTCCACACAGAGAAGCCTTTCGCACAGGACATAAAACGAAGAGCTCCTGTAGAAAGCTTCGTCTTCTACGGTTTGGCCAGGGAGATATACAGCTTACAGCTTGGCCGGGGTTATACAGCCCTACAGCTTGGTCGGTGAGAAAAGGCCCACAGCTTGGCTGAGGATTTTGCAGCCTTACAGCTCCTTTGCTGAGGGACTTCAGCCGGCCATCACTGAAATCTGAACTCCTTCTTTTCCCCTGGAAGTCTACAAAGCTCTGCTTGGTAAGGGTCGCTCGCGGAAGGCAGACGCAGTTGGTACCGGCCGGGTGCAGGGGCTCCATGCCAACAGAGGCAAGTACAGACTGCCCAGATTAGAAGTTAAGGATTTCCCCATTAGTTAGTATACCGTTATGAAGATAGTGCCTGTTCCCAGTGAACAAGATTGCAAGAGCCAATAGACTGTTAAGAAAGCTTTAAAGTACCTGTTTGGTTTCATCAATAAAGAACTTTGTTGGACTTACTTTAAGCCTCTACAGAACTTTGTTTTGGGGAAGTCCAAGGGCCTTTAATCTGAGGCAGCCCCGGTGTCCCATTGGGCACATGGAATTTATGTCCTGTCTACAGTCATATGCACAGGCCCAGCGTGCGACATCACACTGGCTGCTGAGTGTTGGACTAGTTGGAGCTTCCGGGCAGTCTTCAGAGGCAACCCCACATAGAGTGCATTACAGTAGTCTATTTGGGATATAACCAGAGCGTGGATCACCTCGGCCATATTAGCATTTTGCTATCTTCTCCACAAAGTGGCCCTACCATTACCTTGTTCTTTGTTTTGCTATAGACATAACAAAAAAGCCTTTTTACTGTTTTTTTACCTTTCTAGCAAACCTGAGCTTGTTGTGCTCTCTAGTTTTTCTGACATTCTCTTAACACATGCTGGCTATTTGTCTGAATTCCTCTTTGGTGATTTCCCACGGTACGTGTCCCCTTTAAATATTATCTCAGTTGAAAATTCTTAGACATCCATTCCAATGTCTTCAGCCACCTCACATTTTTTCTCCTCCTTAAAACTGTTTGAAATGGTAAAATATCTACTTTTCAGAAACTCCCCATCTATCATGAACTCCCTTCTCTTTTAGTATTCCTGACTGTGGGAACACACCCAGTATTTCCCTCACTTCACTGAAATCCAACTTCTTAAAGTCTAGAATGTGTCTGACTGTGCTTGGCTTCCCCTTTCCACTGTATAATAAGCTCCAGGAGAACATACTCACTCCCACCTAAGGATCCTTCTACCCCCACCCCATTAACCAGTCAACACTTGGGTTTAGAGTCAGGTCTAAAATAGCTGTCCCCTTGTTGCCTCTTCCACCTTTTGGACAATGAAAATGTCTGCGAGGTATTTGAGGGATTTGTTGGAGCTTATATTCTTGGCAGAGTTTGACTTCTAGGTGATAAGGATAGTTGAAATCTGTTACTACTTCATGTCTCCTGCCTGAATGGGTGGCCATCTGTTCCAGGAAGGCATCTTCCAAGTCCTTAGTCTGACTTGAGGGTCTATACTATACATCTTCTCCTCAGTCCAGTTTATAGGACTGTAGCAGGTGTTAGGGCCTCCTGGTGGCACAGCGTGTTAAACTGCTGAGCTGCTGAACTTGCTGACCGAAAGTTTGGTGGTTTGAATCCAGGGAGCGAGGTGAGCTCCCGTTGTTAGGCCCAGCTTCTGCCAATCTAGCAGTTTGAAAACATGCAAACATGAGTAGATCAATAGGGACCGCTTCTGCAGGAAGGTAACGGTGCTCCATGCAGTCATGCTGACCACATGACCATGGAGATGTCTACGGACAATACCGGTTCTTCAGCTTAGAAATTGAGATGAGCACCATCCTCCAGAGTTGGACATGACTAGACTTAATGTCAGGGGAAACCTTTACCTTTACATAGCAGATCTTAAAGTCTTGAGCATTAGAGTTCCCCAGCTCAACCAGCAAGTCATCTTGATGGCTGGGCCACCAGTCTGCCATTTTGCAACTTTTAGGCCTTATTAATTTCCTCCCTGTATTTCAAACTAGGAAAATGAAGATGGTTGGGTTTCCCCAGACAAATCCCTTCCTTTGACTTTTGGGCGGCCTTCGAAGCGTTCAGACTTAGACAGCAGACATAGCCTTTTCAGCTTTCAGGCCAAGTTCTCAGATAAGAGCTCCAGCTGTTGCTTTTTCTCCCACAGTTTGGTTTCTCATTGTCAAAATTTTCTGATTTCCTTGGAACTTAGAGCGAGCCAGCAGCTGCTGTCTTTTTGGCTTGGATCAATGTTAGTTAAGGACTCCTCATATGCCACAAGTGCCTAAAGGACAATGACAATATAAATTATTTTCCTCTAGGGATGTCTGGTTCTAACTGGACAATAAATAAACTCAGCATTAGAGATGAGAGTGTTTGAAGATTTGTATATGGTATCTTGATGCTTTTGAACTGTGGTGTTGGAGGAAAGTTCTGAGAGTGCCTTGGACTGCGAGAAGATCCAACCAGTCCATCCTCCAGGAAATAGAGCCCGGCTGCTCATTGGAGGGAAGGATACTAGAGGCAAAGTTGAAGTACTTTGGCCACATCATGAGGAGACAGCAAAGCTTAGAGAAGACAATTATGCTGGGGAAAGTGGAAGGCAAAAGGAAGAGGGGCCGACCAAGGGCAAGATGGATGGATGGCATCCTTGAAGTGACTGGACTGACCTTGAAGGAGCTGGCGGTGGTGACGGCCGACAGGGAGCTCTGGCGTGGGCTGGTCCATGAGGTCACAAAGAGTCAGAGACGACTGAACGAATGAACAACAACAACATCTTGATTCTTATTAACAATACATCTGCCAGAGTGTATTGCTAACTCTTCCTGTTGACTCCGGGAATTATAATGGATTATCATTGGCATTCTCCTTTGCCTTTTGTATACTTTTATGTTCTTGTTATCTTCATTGGTGGTGCAATGGGTTAAACCAGTGAGCTCTGACCGGAAGGTTGGCAGTTTGAATCCATGGGACGGGGTGAGCTCCCGCTGTTAGCCCCAGCTCCTGCCAACCTAGCAGTTCGAAATCATGCAAATGTGAGTAGATCAATAGGTACCATCTCAGCAGGATAGTAAATGGCGTTCCATGCAGTCATGCCAGCCACATGACTTAGGAGGGTATCTACAGACAACGCAGGCTTTTCGGCTTAGAAATGGAGATAAGCATCACCCCCAGAGCTGGAAATGAAGGGGAAGCCTTTGCCTTTTTCTGTGTATTTATGTGTCATTATTTTAAGGCATTGATTGTTTGCCTGTGTCTGTATATGCTGGAATCCCCCCTGAATCCCCTTGGGAAGACAGGGCAGAAAACAAATAAAGTGTTATTATTGTTATTGTTATTGTAGTTGTTGTTGTTATTATTATTATTATTATTAATTGCTTCAATACATTTTGATTATATTTTGAATAACTTTCACATTTTACTTTCAACAGATTAAACTAGTACACTTAGGCATATGTGACATAGTTGTTTGGAATCTCTTTCATAGTTGCATATTTTTATATCTCTGGATGATTCACTTCACATTTTCCCTCCATTTAATAAAGCAGTTAATCCCATTTTATATTTTTCCTGAGATTCTTATTCACAAGTGGGAAAAGCAAATTCCGTACTCGATTCACATTGTTATATTTTGTTTTGGAGTTTATCTAGCCTGAAGCGCTTTTGTGTTGTCCTTTTCCTGGAAAGGATCCTTTGCATTGTTCTGTATTGTGAAGCTAATATTACTTACTTTACCCTCATTAGACCTCTTCATCCAAACATATCAAAAACGAACACACAAACCCCAATGCAGCATAACAGTAATTTTCATTTGCAAGAGGTTGGCTCTTCCTGATAAAATTAATAAGGAATACATTGGGGAGAAGCAGACACAGATCTGCATTAAATCTGCATATTATAATTTATAGGCATAGATGCAAATTTAGAAACAATTATTACAATTTAAACAGAAATATCCTTGTGGGAAAGATTGGCACTACAACCCTGTTTGTCTGTACTAGTGTACAGTTCAGAGTATTATCCAGGTGTTGATTCTGGAAGACAATTTTCAAGTTTCCTGTCAGCTTTTCCTTCTGAGTTTCTTTAGCTTTAGACCAGATTTGAACTGGATTGGATTTTAAATATATGACAACTTCAAACATTGACTTGTGTTTCTGAAAATGAGACAGATAAAGGTAATGCAGTGAAACATGGCTTCAGAAGCAGGAAGATGTCCATCACTGTGTTTTTCAAAGGTTAAGATATACTACTGCATGTTCTGTTCTGTCTGTTATAGCTTACCCACTGACACCAGTATTCAGGAGAAACTATGTAAACTGGAGTCACAAATGGGGGCAATCCCCTGCTCTTAGGATTTGACTGCAGGATGAGTCAGAAACGAAATGAATTAAGAATCATAACACCATCTCCCCAAAGCTTACACTCTAGAAAATCTTCTGACTTTTCAGATTGTGTGAATGGGCTCAGATAGGGACTCAGGGTAGTTTCCAACAAAGGATGAAAAACATTCAATGCCATAAAACAATACAAAATGAATGAATAGGCCCATTAATAAAACATCTATAACAAATTGTAACAACTACTCACAAAGTTTAAATAATTAAATAAAATATATAAATTTATTAAACCTACAAAGTAGCAAAATTAATCAGTTTAAGAATAATTAAAAACAATTAAAATAACCATTGATATGTAATTTAATTTATCATAGGTACAATGATTATACCAGTTATACAATGTTTGGTTTGGGGAGTTGTGTGTTAGCAACACCATTAACAACAACAACAACTTTATTTTTATACCCCGCCTCCATCTCCCTGAAGTGAATCGGGGCGGCTTACATGGGGCCAAGCCCAATTAACACACTTAAAACATAACACAGTAAAATACATAACAAATAGTCAATATGGAATAAAAAATAAACAAAACAAAACAATAACATTATAACGATTTATAAAAAAAACAGGCATCAGAACCAACAACTAATAATAAAATTCATTTCTTGTCACAGGTGGGGATAGGGCTAGTGAATAAAGTGCAAAAATCATATGACAATAGTAAGGATAAGAGTAATGCAAAGTAGGTCACCATAGGTTTGGGTACAAAACTATAGTAAAGTGCATGGCCAGATTTTGGGTCTTCGTTGGGGCCAGCTATCTAGGGGATTGTCGAGCGAAACGCACACAACATCCACATGTGGAAAGTGGAAAGGAAGGGTGCTAGCCTGATCTCCCTGGGGAGGGAGTTCCAGAGCTGGGGGAGGGGACACAACCAAGAAGGCCCTTTCTCTCATCCCCACCAACTGTGCCTGAGACGGAGGAGGGAGCAAGAAAAGAGCCTCCCCCAATTATTGTAAAGATTGTGTGGGTTCGTAGGGGAAGATGCGGTCGCGAAGATAGGCAGGTCCCGAACTGTTTAGAGCTTTATAACCTGCACCTTGAATTGGAACCGGAAACTTATTGGCAGCCAGTGGAGCTGTTTAAACAGGGGAGTTGACCGTTCCCTGTAATTTGCTCCAGTTAGCAGCCTGGCCACCAAACTTTGCGCCAGCTGCAGTTTCCATCTTCAGGGGCAGCCCCACGTAGAGTGCCTTACAGTAATCCAACCTTGAGGTAACTAAGGCGTGGACCACCATGGTCAAGTCAGACTTTTTGAGTTATGGTCGCAACTGGCGCACAAGTTTTAACTGTGCGAAGGCCCTTCCAGCCACTGCCAACACCTGATCATCAAGTGTCAGCGCTGAGTCCAGAAGGACACCCAGACTGCGGAACTGTGTCTTCAGGGGGAGAGGGACCCCATCGAGCACAGGTTGCACCCTATACCTCATTGGCTAAGCGACTGACCTGGAAGACCTCTGTCTTGTCAGGATTTAGCTTCAGTTTGTTGGCCCTCATCCAGTCCGTCACAGCGGCCATTGGTTGGAATGCAAAAGAAATTGCTTGTGGAATGAGGATGTTGGAGCATTGTAGGCAAACATTGATTTTCTCTGCTCTTTCTCTGCTATTCACTTCAGATTTGTGTTTTGAAACATTAATTTTGGTAGATCAATGTACAAAGGGCATTATTTTGTCTTTTAGTTGAGAGACTGTGGAGTTGGACAGAAACACAGATTTTTTTTTTTAGCAATTAAGTTATTGGTAATTTAGTTTTTCACTGAGCCATACTCCCTTATTAAAAAAACGACAGTAGAAATACCTACTCAAACCATGTGGTAAAATGTAGCATGGCTATTTATTATTCTTTACAGAAAAGTGGTCTTCTCGATTAACATATTTAATTACCAGACTTTGTATAATGGATATGCATGAGCAAGGGGATATTATATGAAAGCCTAATTTAGTGAGTCTTCCCTGTTCTTTTGAACTACTTGTGCAACTGATGAGACAGTTTCACAATAGTTTTAATTTCTTATTTTATGATTCTTGTTATTTTGGGCTACTGGTATACCTGTCTGTCTCTATTGCTACAGTTCTGTCATCATCATTTAGTTTTAGGAAATCTGAAACTATCTGAGGGTGAGCCTGCTGACATTTGGGTTGAGGGAGCGGTTTCTAACAGGAATGAATAGGCGCTCCTGCAGTTGTCACTGTAATTTCCTCACCACCTTCTAGGCTGTCATCATGTTTTCCCTGGCTTGTTCTTCCGCACTCAGCCTTTATCTCTGTTGAGTCTGGGCAGCAGGGGAAATGTCATACTTTCTCCACTTAAGATTACTGGCTGTGGTTGGGAAGTTGGAAAGAAATACCATGTGCTTCTTTTCATGCTGTGCTCTTGGGCCCTTCCACATATCCACATAACCCAGAATATCAAGGCAGAAAATCCCACAATATCTGCTTTGAACTGGGTTATCTGAGTCCACACTGCCATATATTTCAGTTCAAAGCAGAAAATGTGGGATTTTATTCAGCTTTATTCACTAAAGCTTGAAGTTTCTTACTATTCCCTGTCATGGAGGTTTCAATGCACTCTAGCTACAGTCCATCCCAGGCCCGTAGCCAGGATTTCATTTCGGGGGGGGGGGGGGGGGGGCTAAAAAAATTTCAGGGGGGGTTTCGGGGGGCTGAGTTTCGGGGGGGGGGGGGCTGAGTCTGAGTGAAAGAGGGTCTAGCCTAGCAAACCTTTTGTATCATTACCCCAATACCCCCATACATATAGGATATATTGAGAATGGTGATCAAATCATGATATTAATAAACATAACAGTTTAAATAATGCACCAGTAAGGCCTTTTCACGAACCACCGTGAGAATTTCGGGGGGGGCTGAAGCCCCCCGAGCCCCCCCCCCCCCCCTGGCTACATGCCTGGTCCATCCACATAGGCTACAATGTTTCTGTCTATATGCAGCTTTCCCTTGACTGGATCTGGTTCCACTTCATAGTCCTAGATTGCTAAGCTTCATGCTTAAGGCCCCTTTGTGCCCCCCATCTCATTTAACAAAAGCCAATTGTAAACCCTCCAACTGTCTCTGTTTGGCAGACAATTCTGATTGTCCCACCTTTTCAACTGCTTTTAAAATATCCTAGTTTTTTCTCTCTTTCTCCTGCTTTCCTCCTTTGTCCTCAACTTACTTCAATATATACCATAAACATAATTTGCAAACTGCTCCAGCTTCTCTCAGCCTTATTTATAACTTTTGCAATCTTAACCACATTCTGATGTTATTTTCCTGGTCTTCTGATGTGAAACTTCACCTGATACTCGAGTTGCTGCCTTTCTGTCCTTGATCTCACAAATCAACTCAGAAAGACAAAATAGAATTGACAGAGAGGAGTGAAAATCTGCATTAGGATCCCGAACTATCTACAGGGGCTGCAGGGCTCCTCTTTTCAGAATCCACTGCTATTTTTGTTACGTGGGGCACCCATGCCTAATATCTGTGAGGTATACAAAGATCTCAAAACAGAAACAGGGTGGGATTAAGAAATCAGTGAGACTATAAATTCCTTGAGAATAGAGAATGCAAAGTGAGAAACATTTTGTAACACTGCTCTAATGAATCCTTTAGAGGAGTTGTGGGAGAGCCACAAAATTCTTTTGCACATGTTTACAAATTTATTAACTTGGCACAATGGTGGTATTACTAAGAGGGCATGGGATCAATGTGATGACTGAACAAAGAACGGTCTGAAACTGCTGTTCAGACCACCACGATCTCTTGCCAGCCCTGTTGCTTTGCTTCTGCATTTCCAATCTCAAATATCTCCGGATAAAGGGCTTCCACTTCTTAAGCCCCCTCCCCAGTTTCCCCTCTCATTTGTATTCACATGTTTACATATTGAGCTTTGTGCCAACCTTCACAATGTGTGGTCCAGGCCATAGTTAACATATATGTGTTTAGACAACACTGCTCCCAGAGCATCTGGCCTTGAGACACCCACAGACCTGGCCTTTGCCTCTGTCCCTCCCTGTGCCTCAGAGGTGTCCTGTTTAAGTGAAAGCAGAAAGAATATTATAGTAAACAAACACTAGCTTGTAAACTGGTTGTTGCTGGACAGCTTTTTACATGTCTTGTTCTGACAGCAGACCATCACTGGCAAATGTCTGCTTTTCTGGGTTTGCATTTCAGAATTTGTGCTGGATTTCATAGAATTGGTAGAGATGGCCCGAAGACCCATGGATATCAGTGAAAATATCTAGTGAATGTTGTCTCAAGGATTTGTTTGGCTATTGATTTTATTCGAAGTCTCTTAAAGAACAGCAAGGTTTTCTATGCTATGTCTGCTAAAAAAAGTATGGAATGATCCCAAAAGTTTTCCTTACTGCCTCCTTGATTCTGGCAGTGCCTTCTCCTATCTAAAAAGATACTCATTTCCAGCATTTCTTGATCTTTGCTATTCCTTATTTTGCGAATTTTCCCACTGTTGTGTGTAAGATTTTATGGAGTCTTTGATGCAACCACATTTGGAATATTGTGGGTACACTTCTGGTCACACCATCTCTAAAAAGCCATTAGAAGCCTGTCTGAACATATCTCCCTCAATGAACCATCTCTGAGATGAAGATCATATGGGGAGGCCCTGCTTTTGGTCCCACCTCCACTTGCTGCCAGTTTGCTACCGAGCACAATTCAAACTGCTGGCCTTAGCCTATAAAGCCATGAACAGATCAGGTCCAGCTTACCTGTCCAAATGTATCTCCAGCTATGAACCATCATGAAGGTTAAGATCATTGGGGAGGGCCCTGCTCTTGGTCCCACCATCTTCACAAATGTGACTGGTGGGGACGAGAGACAGAGCCTTCTCAGTGGTGACCCCTTGGCTATGGAACTCCCTCCCCAGTGAGATCAGATCATCCCCTTCTCTCCTGACCTTCAGGAAGAATTAAGACGTGGCTTTGGGACCAAGCTTTTGATAAGTAATTGGAGCAGTGCCATAAGTGACTATGAAACAATGTGATTATCAAATGGAATGGCCCTGGATTATGTTTTGGTGGGCGTGATTTTAATTGTTGTTTTTAATCATTTATGTTTTACTTGTTTGATTTTAATTGTAATTGTTTATTTGATACATGTGTGAATGGCATCAAATTGCTGCCTGTTGTAAGACTGCCTTGAGTCCTCTACGGGTTGAGAAAGGCGGGATATAAATATGGTAAATAAATAATAAATAAATATAAAGAACACAACTCATTATTCGAGCACTTCCCCTATAAGGAAACACTGCACATGATTTTCAGGTTTAAAGAAGTCTGCAGTACAGAATTATATAAGTTTATAAACATATGAATGCCAGAAACAGAGTTATATAAATAATATAAGTAATTCTTCTACCTTTGGCAGAATACCAGAATTCATGGAATAAAATCAATTGGCAATAAAAAGAATTAAGTACTTTGTTAAAGATTTGGGAATAGCATTATCTAAACATATGCATTCATATTAACTAATGCCAGTACATAATTGTTGTACGATATTTGTTGCCATATCATACAGTGATGGTCACTTGCCTAGATGGCTTCAATATAGTCTGCAGATATTTAGTGTATTAGCCTGCCTTGCTTGATAGACCATTTTCCGATAGCATGTGCAGAGATGATTTATTCAGTATGCCATCAGATACCCATGCTCCAATCCATAATATATGTATACTGGCCAGCTTGAATAGTTTTGGATCTTCTGCAGAACTTCACAGGTAATAGCAAAAAACTAGGCTTTCAGCAGAGATGTACTCACTGCCTTTATATGCCAAGAGTATTTCTTGTGTCTCAAAATTATACTGTCATTGTCCCTAAATGTAGTGCTTCATGAACAGAATATCAAAGTATTGTCTAAATGTGCATGTGGATATTAACTGCGCCCTGGACCACTCATATGTGAAAGCTGCCATACAATTCAATATGCAAAAGTCTGAATACAAATGAGGCAGAAACAAAGTGTCTGTCTGTATAACTTGCATCCAGCTATAGAGAGCCCATAGCATTGCCATGAATGTGTAGTAGCGCCCCTCCAGAGGAGAAAAAACATCAAAAAGTTCCAAGTTCTGTTCTGGTACTATTTTGAATATGTTCTAAACTATCTCCTGTGAACTCCCAGCATTATCACTAACTTTTCATTACTACTTTCTAGGTCAGTTTAAATCAACCCAATATATTCTACTATGAAATATATTTTGCCTAGGCAGTCTCTCTGCAATATTCTGGAATAGCTCAATTGCCCACCATCACTAAAATACAATTAAGCTGCTTTGAGTCTCTTTTGTGGAGACAAAAAGTGGGATATAAATAATAATAATAATAATAATAATAATAATCATCATCATCATCATCATCATCACTATTATTTCCAAGACACATATACAACAGCAATCAAGCTGAGGGAAAGAGGAATGCTCTTTGAGTAGAATAATAATAATAATAATAATAATAATAATACCCTGCTTTTTATCTCTATAATGAGACTCATCTTGTTTTCTTGG
Source organism: Anolis sagrei (assembly GCF_037176765.1). Lineage (NCBI taxonomy): Eukaryota > Metazoa > Chordata > Lepidosauria > Squamata > Anolidae > Anolis > Anolis sagrei. Next base: position 304,641,308 of record NC_090021.1, on the reverse strand, counting down.
GTCCCAAAAATGAGTATACCATCTTGTTTTCTTGGGTCCCAAAATTAGGAGATGATGGTCACTATCCTGTTATCAGCATTGAAGTAAAGTTTTATATGACAGGAACTGTGCATAAGGGGAGGAAATTTTAGACTGCAAAATATCTAGAGCCACTCTGGCATTACTAGACTGTTGTTCATTTTCAAGTCATTTCTGATTTATGACAACCCTAAGGTGAATCTATAATGGAGTTTTCTTAGCAGGGTGTTGACAGGTATTTTTCCCTAAGGATGAAAGAATGTGACTTGCTCAAGGTTTCAGTGTGTCTTTGGGCTGGGTGGGAATTTGAACACTGGTCTCTAGAGTTGTGGCCCAATGCTCTAATCACCACACCACACTGGCTCCTTTGCTAGACTGTGGGTATTCGTAAACATAATGTGTGCCTAGGCATCAGAGAGAGAGACAGCTGTCTTTGCTATTCTTCCTTTTTTTTTTTTTACTCTGACAGACGTGAAGGTTTTTAAAGAAGGGGCTTTTAGGCAGGTGCTATATTGTTTTTATGTTGACTTCCATATATTTTTGCTGTATTCAGTAGAGTCTTGCTTATCCAACATAAACGGGCCAGCAGAACGTTGGATAAGCAAAAATGTTGGATAATAAGGAGGAAAAGCCTATTAAACGCCAAATTACATTATGATTTTACAAATTAAGCATGCAAACATCATGTTTTACAAAAAATCGACAGAAAACGCAGTTCAATATATGGTAACGTTATGTAGTAATTAGTGTATTTACGAATTTAGCACCAAAACATCGCAATGTATTGAAAAAGCTGTGGATCTGGGCGGGAGGCAGACTGTGTTGGATAATACAGAATGTTGGATGAGTGAAGGTTGGATAAGCAAGACTCTACTGTAGTTATTGTGGGTTATAAAGTTAACCACCATCATCACTGAAGGTGGGCTGAACCTGACTTGCAATTTCTTTTGGAACAGATATGAGGGCTGAATCTGAGTATCAGTGATTTGCTGTTGGCTCAGTTTTCAATCTTGCTGCTTCCTCCATTCTCCAAGTTGACTCCCTTAAAATAAAGACAGTGTTTTAATGTCTGCTTGCACATTTAGGGCTTCACTAGCCATATTTGTACATCAAACCTCCTTCACAGTGTGAAATGGCAGCAAGGGCTCTGGGCAGGTTGGACGTAGAGGCACCAGGCATTCTGGCATCAGTTAATCAGCACCAAGTGCAGTTGGCCTCTTGAAGAACTACTCCTACCACCACATCCCACTCCACTCCAGCACATAGTTCAGCTCTGGAAAGAAAAGGAATGTTTGCCACAAACACAGTTAAAAGTACTGCCAAATTGGCTCCACTGCCCTAAAAATGTCATGCTTCTTTTCTCTGTTGGCATCATTCAGATTGTATCACTGTTGCCAAATTTTAATCACTATGGCTTCAAACAATGGGAGGATATATATAATCAGAAATACTGCATTAAACCCTGACTTGGCCATTACTATTCATTTATGAAGAATGATCAAATAAACAAAGCTTGAACATTGTTCATTGTTTTGAACTGCAGTTCCCAGAATCCTGGGAAACCTTGGCCAAGGAGGCTGGCGGATTTGAGCAGGAGTCCAAAAAAATACAATTTCCAAGTTCTGTTAATACGTTTTTGAGTCTTTCCAGCACACACATATCTGGTTTATTTCTTATGATAAAACTGGCCTGCACATACCCAGGTGAGCTTATTTTCTAACTGGTCTTTTTTGGCCTGCAGGATATGAATTTCAGTTTTGCGAGCAAAGCAATCCAATCCAATCTGTACTTTAATTACAATGTATTTCTTTCTCTCTTTTCTTCCAATACAGTGGAGTCTTGCTTATCCAACATAAACGGGCTGGCAAAATATTGGGTAAGCAAAAATGTTGGGTAATAAGAAGGGATTAATGAAAAGCCTATTAAATGTCAAATTACATTATGATTTTACAAATTATGCATCATGTTTTACAACAAATCAACAGAAAAAGCAGATCAATACATGGTCATGTTATGTAGCAATTACTGTATTTACAAATTTAGCACCAAAACATCTCAATGCATTGAAACAGCTGTGGATCCGGGCGGGAGGCAGACTGCATTGGATAATACAGAACATTGGATGAGCAAAGGTTGGATAAGCGAGACTCTACGGTGTGCCGGCATAAAGCAAATCTCAGTATTTTTGCCTTGAGTAGTCGTGAGATGTGTTGACTGTTCTGGAAAACTTGAAAATTTGGCCAATGTGTTGTGATAGCTTGATAGGTTCTGCAATTGATGTTGCCCAACAGTTGGCATTGGAATAGAAAAAGAAAATATGAGTCATAGAGAGGAGCAAATAAAAATTTAAACACAAAAGACAAATGGCCTTTAAACAATTAAAGTCAGAACCTTACCAGAATTGCAACGGAAGAACCTGTAAGGTAAACATGCTCCACACGGAAGCCCCACCCATCAACATTAGTGCTTGAACGGGATCAAGTCCTACAGCCTTTGAACCACAAGCCTAAAATGCATCGGCTCAACCCGAATACAGAGAAATGTCCCTTCTTGGCCAGAGGCCCCCTTGCAGCAGCCAGATCCCAAGTCCATGGAATGCATCCCATCTGCAGTTTATTAAAGGATGTGCTCTGAGAGAATGAGAGAGAAGCATATGTGAATTCTGAACCTTTTCCTAAGAAGAAAAAGGGCTAATTAATCTAAGAAGCCACATCTGGGAGCCAACTGCCAAGCATGCCTGAATCCCAGGGTACTATAGTTTTAGAATGCTTGATATTAAAGGGATCGTGTTGTCCCCAAAAGAGGAGGAGGTGATAGATAATAATGATTTATGACTAATTCCCACATTAAAAAAGAAAAGATTCTTGACTCAGTTCTGCCTACCACGTCAATTCCTTCCTTCAGATTGAGAGAGAGCAAGAATGAGATTTGCTGCTGAGTGAACTGGACAGTAGGGGATCTTACTCTCATAATGTAAATCATGAACTCTGATGCTGCCCCTGTTCTGAATTAATAGGTATACTTTCAAACTATCCAAGTTACATTTTCAGTCTAAATATCCAGGGGTTTGCTCCCATCCTTCAAAATAATAGCAGTTCCCTCTATACCAGTGGTTCTCAACCTTCCTAATGCCATGACCCCTTAACACAGTTCTTCATGTTGTGGTGAACCCCGACCAAAAAAATATTTTTGTTGCTACTTCATAACTGTAATTTTGCTACTGTTATGAATCGTAATGTAAATATCTGATATGCAGGATGTATCTTCATTCACTGGACCAAATTTGGCACAAATACCCGATACACCCAAATTTGAATACCGTTGGGGTTGATTTTGTCATTTGGGCGTTGTAGCTGCTGGGATTTACAGTTAACCTACAATCAAAGAGCATTGTGAACTCCACCAATGATGGAATTGAACCAAATGTGGCACACAGAACTTCCATGACCAACAGAAAATACTGGAAGAGTTCAGTTTTGTAGTTCACCTACATCCAGAGAGCACTGTGGACTCAAATAATGATGGATCTGGACCAAACTTGGCACGAATACACAATATGCCCAAATGTGAACACTGATGGGGTTCGGGGGAAGTAGACATTGATGTTTGGGAGTTGTAGTTGCTGGGATTTATAGTTCACCTACAATCAAAGAGCATTCTGAACCCCACCGATGATAGAATTGGGCCAAACTTCTCACACAGAATCCCCATGACCAACCCCTCTGACACCCCCCTCATGACCCCCTCCCCCCCGCAGTGGTCCCGACCCCCAGGTTGAGAAATGCTGCTCTATACTTAGCCTTTATCTGCAGAACAACAAGTCTTATAGTTAGTTGCTGTCCTTTTGACTTTTCAAATGCTTCCATGTGAGGCATTTGTTCTGAAGTCATCTTGCCTCAAACAGGACTCGAGTGATGAGTGCTAGTGCAAAAGTCATCATCTTCGATTTTTAATGTTCCTGTATTTTCACACTGCTTCTGTTATTTTTCTTATTAGAAAAAAAAATCACGGAAGAGGAAAAGATGCAATAGCTGTGGAGGTCCCTTGGTGCGTAGTGCTACAAGTTCTTTGTCTAGAAGCATGCTTGATTGATAATGTACCCTTGGATCTTGAAAATTATGTCTTTTAGATATTTTCAACAGTTTCTCAACAAGAATTTGTCTTTGAAGATTTCTGAGAGGCAGACATCTCAGCTGATGCCAAGCACAGCTGTCCAAGTTTTAAGCATCAAATAGTCAGGCTGTATTCCACTGTCATCGCAGATAGTTTGTTTAATTTAGTGATGTTGGCTCCTTTTTTCTCTTGATCGCCATAGTTAATCTCTTTTGGATGAAGTCTTGAATTTATAGTGTGATTGGCTTTGAAATGTCCAATCTTTGCTCGCTGTGTGAGTTCCAAACAAATGAGATATTCTGTGTTTATTCATCAAACCCCCACTGAGTAGTTTGTTAACGTCCAACTTATATTATAATCTCTCACAAGCCTAGCAATTCTCTATTTCTGACAGATTCCCGCCCTCAAGGACTGATAAATATGGGATGAGATACTGAATTTATGTGAATATATGCAGCCCCAAGTGAAAAATCAGAATGGCTTATAGCATGGTCCAAAAAGGGTCTCATCCACAGCCCATAGATCTTATTGCTTAGTTTGTCTAGAACTGGCTCTCCAAGGCTCCTGGCAAACAGAGACTTTCTCCCCTGTATTAAAATACTGGTTTCTTAAAAGTGAAATATTTCACCATTACAAGCCGTGTTATCTTAACACATGTGCATGCTGGGCAGTTGCCCAGGGAGCCCACAAGCATAGGGCCCCATGCTAATCTATGCACAGATTTTAACTCCACTCTTTCCAATCAATGATGCTGGGGAAAATGGAAGGAAAAAGGAAGATGGGCCAACCAAGGGCAAGATGGATGGATGGATGGATGGTATCCTTGAAGTGGCTAGCTTGACTCTGAAGGAGCTGGGGGTGGTGATGGCTGACAGGGAGCTCTAGTGTGGGCTGGTCTATGAGGTCATGAAGATTTGGAAGCGACTGAATGAATAAACAACAATAACTTTCCAATCATCCGCTTCAATATCCTAATCTCCCACTAACTCAGCAGAAGGAGAAAAATACAATTTGTAGTGAAGACTTGAGATGACTGCATTCTTCTGTTTATATTGTTTGCAATGTTATGGAAGCATAATATTGTAATGGATTCACAGGGGCAATTAACGGTTGGGGATAATTGCAGACTATGTTCACTTCCATTATAGAAAACAGAGTCTCTGCTATTTGTGTTCCAAGACTATTTGAAAGACCACATCTCTGAATACAAACCAATATGAGGTTGCCTATGAAGGCTGCCCGGAATCTTCAGTTAGTCCAACGTTCGGCAGCCAGGTTGTGCATGGGAGCCGAGTACAAGGAGTGGACAACAGCCCTGTTACACTAGCTCCACTGTCTGCCTATTAGCTTCCAAGCACAATTCAAAAGCCCTAAATGGTTCTGGCCCAGTTTACCTGGCCAAATAGGTCTCCTCCTAAAATGGCAAACATTCAATGCCGATTGTACAATGACAAGACAGACAACAGATAGAGATATATTTAGGATTTTTCTCATCATTTAGCAACTTTTGGAAGCTGTGCTCAGTTTTGGCCCCAGGAGGTGCTGTTGCTCCATCTTTGTGCCAAAGAGCTTTCTTTATTTGTAAACTTTCCTCTGAAATGCAGTTCCTAAAATACCTCCCCGCTTAATGTGGTTCATATTCATCTATCTACATTGGTGTTTTTGATCCTCTAGTTGGTTGGGGGAACTGGGCTGAAGGTCAGGAACTCACCCTGACCCAGCTTTGAGCTATCAACCTTTTGGTTGCAGCTGGTAATTAGCCTGCTGTGCAAAAGCCAGCCCAATGGAAATTGAAAAAGGGGAGAAGTCACCAAAGAACTGTCAAGTGTATGGAGAAGGTCAGAAAAGCTAGAGTGCAATATGAATTTGGATTTGCTGGAGAAATAAAAAACAATTAAAGGGGATTTTGGGTCATGTCTGTTGCAAAAGGAAGAAAAATGAAGTGATAGGGCTGGTGCATGCAGAAGATGGCAAAATCCTAACAGGGGACAATGAAAAGGAAAAGGCCTTAGGACATCATCCCATGCTGGCTTGAGACTGTTTTCTCTCCATTTCTCTGCACTACTGAAATGGAGTCCTATGGAGGCCATCACATGATGCAAGGCCACTTCTGATGGGACTCCTTGATGGCAGTGCAGCAAAAGGGAGGAAGACTAAATTTTCAGAGGATGGGTTCTACCCAACTTCCAATTACAGAAGTTGCAGAGAAGGCAGCGAAAGGTATGGAAAAGATGTGGGATGGCTGGCCACCCAGAAGATGGAAAGATGGGAGGGAATGGGGAAACATGGTTCCCCCTGGTTTCCTCTGTTTTTCTGCTGCTCATGGGATCCTTGGTCTTCTCCCAAAAAGTAAACAATGTTCAGTTGGAGTTGGGAGGGACGGGGCAGATGGTACAGTAGGAGAAATGCAGCACATAATAAGTAAAGAGATACTACAGGAATGCCTGGCTATTTCAGGATCAGATGAACTACATCCAGTGATTCAAGAATATTAAAGAAACATGCAGATGCAGTCTCAGAACCCCTGTCAATAATTTTGAGAATTCTTGGAGAACCACAGATATCTTAGCAGACTTGAGGAAAGCATCATTGCCCCATTTTCAAAAAGGGCAAAAGAAGGACCCAAGCAACAACCAACTAGTCAGCTTGACATCAATAACACAAAAGGTTCTAGAACAGATAATTAAATAGATGGTCTGTGCACACTTAGAAAAGAATGTTAAGGTCACTAAAAGCCAACGTAGGTTTCTCAGAAACAAGCCATGCCAGATTAATGCATCTCTTTGTAAAGCAGAATTATAGGCTTTGTAGGTAAGGGAAATGCTGTTAATGTGTTGTGATTCCATTAAAGCTTTTCACAAAGTGACCCATGAAGTTCTTGCAGACAAGCTGGTGAAATGTGGCTTAGATGGATCTATTGTTAGGTTACTGACTGAACCTGAAGTGGTTCCTTTTCATCCTGGGGAGCATTCACAGCATTCTGTCCGGAGCCTGGGATTGTTCAACATATTAATCAATAATTTGGATGTTGAAATAGCGAAAATGCTTTTGAACTTTGCAAATGATACCAAATTAAGAGGGGTAGCTGATACCTGCTAAGATAGGTCCACAGCATCTTAAACAGCTTGGAAAACCAAGCCAAAACTGACAAAATGAATTTTAGCAGGGATAAATGTATGATGTTATGTCCAGGCACAGAAGATGAAATTCAGCCTGAGTGACACCTGTTTTGACAACAGTGCATGATAAAGGGATCTAGGGGTCTTGGTAGACCACATGTTAAATATGAGTCAATAGTGTAATTAAGTGCTCCAAAAGCTAATACAATTTTAGGCTACGTCAACAGGGCTATAGTGCCCAAATGAAAATAGTCATTGTCCCATTCTATTCTTTTCAGAACTCACTTGGAATGCAGGGGATCCCCTGTCTTTCATCCCCACCAATTTTAGGCTACGTCAACAGGGCTATAGTGCCCAAATGAAAATAAGTCATTGTCCCATTCTATTCTTTTCAGAACTCACTTGGAATGCTGGGTCCAGTTCTGGGCACTACAGTTCAACAAAGATCTTGACAAGATGGAATGTGTCCAGAGAAGAATGACCAAGATATTTCATACATTTGTAGTCCATCCTTCTCCCCTTCCCCCGGGTGGGGTGGGGGGTTGGGGGGTTCAGGGTGGCTTCGCAACAGGTATTCCTTTGATGCCAACAAAAATTATAAATGATAATTACAGTTAAAACAGTTTATTAACACATTACATTAATTAAAATTACTAAAAACATTCATTTAAAATCACGAAGGTTCAAAATTATAGACTGGGTCGGTCAATTGTCAGTCATACAAAACCGGCCTCTTCCTTGGTTGCTGCTTCTCCTGTTTGAATGCTTGGTCCCATAACCAGGTTTTGAGTTTTTTTCCTAAAATCAGACGGAAGGGAGCTGATCTAATATAGCTGGGAAGGGAGTTCCATAGATGAGGGGCCACCACTGAGAAGGCCCTGTCTTTCATCCCCACCAGTCACACTTGTGAAGATGGTGGGACTAAGAGCAGGGCCTTCCCCAACAAACTTAACCTTTGTGATGGTTATAGTGGGAGATACGTTTGGACAGGTAAGCTGGGCTGGAATCATTCAGGGCTTGATAAGCTAAGGCCAGCACTTTGTATTGTGCTCGGTAGCAAACTCGGTAGCAAACTCTCTGTATGCTGCTCCAGTGAGCAACCTGACTGCCGCCCATTGGACTAGTTGAAGCTTCCAAACAGTCTTCAGAGGCAATCCCATGTAGAGTGCATTGCAGTAGTCTATTTGGGATGTAACAAGAGTGTGGACTACCATGTGAAAGCTCCCCTAGCCACCACCGAAACCTGGGGTTCCAGGCTCAATGATTAATCTAGGATCCCTCCCAAGCTAGGAACCTGTGTCTTCAGGGGGAGTGTAACCCCGTCCTGCACAGGCTGTAACTCTATGCCCTGTTTGGCTTAGACCAGGAAGACCTCTGTCTTCTCTGGATTCAATTTCAATTTGTTTGCCCTCATCCAGACCGTCACAGCTGCCAAGCACCAGTTCAGGACCTGAACGGCCTCCTTAGTAACAGGTGGAAAGGAGTGATAGAGCTGAACATCATCTGCATACTGATGGCAGCAAAAAGTTCTCAAAAGCAAGCCCTGTGAGGCTTAGGGGGCCGTGTATGTTTAGCTTGGAGAAGATTAAGAAGTGATATAAAAGCCATCTTTATATATCTGAAAGGATTTCACGTCAAAAATGGAACTTTTTGCTATGCCAAAGACCAAAACACAAATCAATCCATTTGAATTATAAGAAAAAATTACAACTGAAAGATCATGAAGAACGTTTCGATTATAAGACTCTTCAGCAGTGGAATAGACTGCTTCGAAGTATGGTGAACTCTTCATTAGAATTACTTAAACAGAGGTTAGATTGATTGTTGTAAATTTTTCGGGCTGCATGGCTGTGTTCCAGAAGCATTCTCTCCTGACCTTTAGTTTGCATCTATGGCAGGCATCCTCAGAGGTTGTGAGGTTAGATGGCTATTTCTCAAGAGAGCTTTAGTTGTATAGTCTCAATAATAGGGTGTTGGGCAAGATGATGTTTGTGTTTCCTTGAATTTCTAAGATTCTATGATTCTTATTTTTCCTGGGTTTCTTTGTTTGTTTTAGCTGTGTTAGGAACATGTGCAGGAGGTTGGACAGCATTTCATGAAGCATTTCCATTAGTTTTCAGGTAGATTCTTTAAATTCTTCTCTTATGTTCTAAAGGAAAGTTATATCTTTTTTTCTCAGATGCTTATAGTTTTAACTGTTGCTCCAAGAACTAATTGGCTCTGGCTGTGTGTAGTTATCCAAAGAGGTTTAATTGGCTGTGTAAACAGCCAACTTCATATTTGTTCCAAATAAGTGAAATACTACCTCCTGGGAGGAAAATCTTCCTCAGATGTAAACATTGTATAATCCGAAAAACGCCTGAAATAATTTAGAAAAGAAAAATCAGCAACGTCTGGATCACTTTAGTATTGGGTTTAGATATCAGATATTTTTGTTCAAGTACTACATAAGAAAACAATTAAGCAGAGTTGCGTAGGACATTTTGCCTTAGAACAAAAACCTAAAAAAAGGAGAAAACAATCATCCTCCAAACATTGTGGTGACATTTATCAAACTGAACTGTCTGTGTTCAATAGCTAGACACATGCTATCGCAAACTCATCTCTACATGGAAATGAGGACCCTGGAGAGAATATGAAGAGCATTGCATGCAAACTTCTAAGCCTAATGCAGCCGCTTGGAACTGTCCAGCCGAATCCTTCAGTGACAAATCAGCAACAGGAAATATGAAGAGCAAAACACCAATTCAGCCAGACCCTTCAGGGCTTATTCAACACACTCGCTTGGTCCCAGGTATTTATTTATATTTAAAATATTTCTACACTGTACTTCAATTTGAGAACAGCTTCCAACAATAATGTAAAACACCATATCAAATGCAGAAACATGAAATAACAAAAGATTAAAATGGCGGAGTCAGAAAAACAAATTGGAACAGGCAAAGTAGATCTATTGAGAAAACTCCATTTTTAAAAAGGGCTTTGCCTGATGCCAAAAAAACACTTTAGCTGCACAATTCTGTCTTTGCCCCAAACATAAGAAATCTCTTTCACCCTGTGGGACAAATTCAACTTCATAAAAATTCTCTGGACCACATTGTGGTGATGGGCAGTGAAAGGCGAAAAAGGTGGGTTGTTGTAGGTTTTTAGGGCTGCATGGACATGTTCTGGAAGCATTCTCTCCGGGTGTTTTGCCTGCATCTATGGCAGGCATCCTCAGAGGTTGTGAGGTCTGTTGGAAACTGTCAGGCCATCAAATGCTAAATCAAGGTGGTCAGTTGAAAGATTTACACCTAGCTCCAACAGACAAGAGTTCTTTCTCCTACCTAGGACTTTCCACAGATATATAAACCCAATTTTCCTAGTTTCCAGCAGACCTCACAACCTCTGATGATATCTGCCATAGATGCAGGCAAAACGTCAGGAGAGAATGCTTCTAGAACATGGCTATACAGCCAGAAAAACCTACAACAACCCAGTGATTCTGACCATGAAAGCCTTCAACAATGCAAAAAAAAAAGTTGGTCTAAAAAGTTTTAAGAAATTCCATAGTGTGGGAAGAACTACCAAGAAGGACTTTGTTGTTTCCTCACCAGACATATCTGTGATAGTGGTGATGATCTCAGGCAGTCTTAAATAATAAGGGATGGTAAAAAACTCTTACTGCCAGTAACTGCCAGCTGGTCTACACAGCACCGAAAATGCATCTCAGCCCAATTTCTAGCTCTAAATTAGCATATAACATTACTGACATCGAAATTAGTCCCTCATCTCTTTATGCTCTCATGATTAAACTTTGGATAAAAAAGATCACCTTTTACTGTTTTACATGTAACCTTGATTGTTTTGGTCATTTTCATCTATATTTTATTATTTTATTTTACTTATACCATGTCTTTATCTCAATTTGGGGCCTAAGATGACATACAGCACAGGTTAAGAACAAAATACAGCAACGTATAGTCTTAGGGAATTCCTTGGTTTGAGAGCAGTTGCTGAGAAAGTTGCAGTGGTGGGCACTCTAGGCTGAGAAGGGTGGGATTTGTATCCCAATTTATTCTAGAAGTGCTGGGTTGGGAGTGGCTTTTCAAAAATATCTCACAACTTATTTAATAATCTCCCTATGGAGACAAAGGCATCAAACTGATACAGGTTAAGTATCCCTTATCTAAAATGCTTGGGACCAGAAATGTTTTGGACTTCAAAGGATTTTTTTTATTTTGCAATACCTATATTTGTATAAAGGTAGGTAATTATATATCTTGGAGCTGGGACCTAATTATAAGTACAAAATTCATTTATGTTTTGTATAAACCTTGTACACTTAACCTGAAAGTAATTTTATACATGATATTTTAAACTTGGTATACTGTTGTGTTATCAAGGAAATTGAACCTCTAAATAATAAACTCTAAATGATTATGAATGCATTTATATTAAATTTCATTTCCAGAAAATCTCGCAATGCCAGCAGATTGCCTCCATATGTTTTACTATTTCAATAAAGCCAAGCAGGCTGTATTTTCCTTCTCCCCAAAAATGTGTTAATAAAATCACTTTTGGAAAACTACCTGGCCCCAGACATGTGTACTCAGTCTACTCCTCTCACAATGGATCAAGGGATTGGGAAAAGCCGCTTAATGAATGCATGCTTTCAATGCATTCCTATTGATAATGTCTCTCCTGTACTCATGAATGTAAACCTCTTCCCATTGATAAACTCTTATATCATTGAATGAAAACGTCTTGCTAATGCTGAGTGTACAGGAACAATACCTGTGACTTTCAGAGACTGGAAAGTGCAAACACTTCTGTCACTGTGGCTATCTATAGCTTATTATTGCATATCTATGCAAGTTGCTTTAAATATCAGCCAGCATGCCAATGACTTAAATCAAGAAATAGTTTCCTAAGATCTACAGAGATACTCTCAGGAACACCTCAGCAAGGGAGAGTCCAAAAGTGGAAGGCTAAAACCTACAACCGCAATGAGTGGCTGAGACCAGATGAGAAACTCCTTCCTGGGCACACAGAAGTCTGGGCAACATGGAAGGCGCTGAACAGACTGCTCTGGTACGATGACATGCAGAGCCAATCTTAAAAAACGGGGCTACAAAGTGGAGTTCACGACATGTGAGTGTGGAGAAGAGCAAACCACAGACCGCCTACAACAATGGATCCTGAGCCCTGCCACATGCACAATGGAGGACCTTCTTACAGCGACATCAGAGGCACATGAAGTGGCCAGCTTCTGGTCAAAGGAATTTTAGCATAATGCCAAGTTTTGACTTTGTTTGTGGTATTTTAAATACATTATAACTGTATTCTCAATTTGCTTCTGACATGATAAATAAGTAAATAAATAAATAGTATATCTATAAGGCACAGTTTCAGCTACAATTAAGTTTGTTGTATTGAAGCTTAATTTTGCTGGGAGGTATCAAGAGAAAAAAATGGGGAAAATTTGTCATAACCCTGCCTTATGCAGGGACCCTTAATATTGCCATTTCATCCAGAGCGGGCTGAGGAGGGTGCAAACTGTGGATAGTTTCTCTAAATCAGCAGAGTCCCCAGCTCTGAAAAAGCAATAATTTACCTCACTCTGCTAAGAGTTTACTAGCAGATCAGATGCAGCCTAGGAGAATTTTGAATTTGTTTGTCTCACACATCCAGAATACTTTACTCTGGTGTTGATGCCTACATAAATCACCGAAACAGCAATGTTTACAACCTTTGTAAAGTACCCTAACATCATGCCCACACAGGAATCTATGAATTACTCATTATTGCATGGATGAAAGAGAAGTGGTTTGGAAAAAGGTAAAACAGAAGCAGCCTTGTTTAAATGTGAATTTTCTACACAACAATTAGCATCTTTAGAACTTGTAACATTTTTGGAGTCTCTTACCAGCAAAGAGATCATCAAATCATAGAATCGTAGACAGGGGCGGCTCAACCCATTACACAAAGTAAGCATTTGCAGTATAGTTGATTTTGCCCAGGGGTGCTCTTGAAGCGCTCTTGGGGGAAAATAGACCTTGACATATGCAAGTTGTAGTTACTGGGATGTATATTTCACCTACAATCAAAGAGCATTCTGAACTCCACCAATGATGGAATTGAACCAAATATGGCACACAGAACTCCCACGACGAACAAAATATATATCAGTGATTGGTTGGGGGGGGGGGGCGCCAAAATACTGCTTTCCATTGAACATTTCCTAGGGTCACCTCTGATTGTAGAGTAGGAACAGACTCAATTCATGCCATGCATCAGCACCATTAATTAAATCATTTCTGAGAAATGCTCTTCCAAAATCTCTTTAGAGACTTCTGATGTTGTTGTTTATTTATTCAGTTGCTTCTGACTCGTCGTGACCTCATGGACCAGCCCACGCCAGAGCTCCCTGTTGGCTGTCACCACCCCCAGCTTCTTCAAAGTCAAGCCAGTTACTTCAATGATACCATCCATCAATCTTGCCCTTGGTTAGCCCTTATTCCTTTTTCCTTCCATTTTCCCTAGCACCATTGTCTTCTCCAAGCTTTCCTGTCTTCTCATTATGTGGCCAAAGTACTTCATCATTGCCTCTACTATCCTTCCCTCCAATGAGCAGTCAGACTTTATTTCCTGAAGTATGGACTGGTTGGATCTTCTTGCAGTCCAAGGAACTCTCAGAATTTTCCTCCAGCACCATAGTTCAAGAGCAACTATCTTCCTTCAGTCAGCCTTCCTTATGGTACAGCTCTCGTATCCATGGGTTACTACGGGGAATACCATTGCTTTAACTATGCGGATCTTCATTGCCAGTGTGATGTCTCTACTCTTCATTGAGATTGGTCATTGCTCTCCTCACAAGAAGTAAACATCTTCTGATTTCCTGGCTGCAGTCTGCATCTGCAGTAATCTTCCTGCCTAGAAATACAGAATCTGTCACTGCCTCCACGTTTTCTCCCTCTATTTGCCAGTTATCAATCAGTCTGGTTGCCATCATCTTGGTTTTTTAAATATTTAACTGCAACTCAGCGTTTGCACTTTTTTCTTTTATCTTGGTTATAAGGCTCCTCAGCTCCTTCTCACATTCAGCCATCAAAGTGGTGTCATCTGCATATTGTTAATGTTTTTCCCCAGTAATTTTAACTCCAGCCTTGGATTCGTCAAGTCCCACACATCACATGATGTGTTCTGCATACAAGTTGAACAGGTCAGGTGAGAGTATACAGCCCTGCCGTACTCCTTTCCCAATCTTGAACCTGTCTGTTGTTCCATGGTCAGTTTTTACTGTTGCTACATGGTCGTTATATAGATTCTCAAGAGACAGACAAGGTGACTTGGTGTCTCCATATCACCAAGAACTTGCCACAATTTGTTATGAACCACACAGTCAAAGGCTTTAGAATAGTCAATAAAACAGAAGATGTTTTTTTCTGAAACTCCCTGCCTTTCTCCATTATCCAGCAGATATTGGCAATTTAGTCCCTCGTTCCTCTGTCTTTTCTAAACCCAGCTTGTACATCTGGCAACTCTCGCTCCCTGTATTGCTGGAGTCTACCTTGCAGTCTTTCCCAGAGACTTTTGACTGATGAGAGTTTATCACACTCCAAGGCAGTCTATCCCAATGTTAAATAGCAGTTCTTCTTTATGTTGTCAAGCAGTCCTTTATTTTTGAGTAAAATTACTTGTAAATTGAATCCTTTTCATTTCTTTTATATAGCTCCTTTGTGTATTGTTTCCATTGTCTTTATTTCTGCTTAGTCATGTATTGTGTTATTACTATTGCTATAATAATATTTATTGATACCCCGTTTTATCTCCCCAAAGAGTTCCCGGCTGGTTGTAGAGCATCCCCACTCAAAGTTTACATTTTCCTTTGTGATTTCTCATTTTTCCTTTACTTGTTATCTTCTATTTTGCTACATTGGTTATTATAATACACACTTCTCTTTGTCCCTGTGCACAAGTCTTTGAATGGTTGCCTTCAGGGTTCAATTTCCATCACCTTTTGCTTTTGTTTCTCATCTGTCCTTAACTGTGAAATACCATATGCTTGCCTGACCCATGAGAACATACTGTAGAGAGGCATTCAAATATTATTCAGCTTGCCAGGGAGAAAGTGGATTGTAATCCATAAAATGCATGCTAAAATCAATCTGTTAGACTTAACAAGGTGCCACAAGGCTTCTTATTATGTTTCTGGAATAGTCTAATATGGTTACCTATTCATAAATGGGAGAAATTGTGTGTTTGGTGAGTCCTGTCACCTGTACCATGCATCCATTCATGCCTGCATCAGCACCACTTCCCTGTAGTAAACAGCTAACACTGTGTAGATATTCCAGCACATGCTGAACATTCAGGAAGCAGAACCGCAGATTCCTTCAGTATGTGGGAAGTGTGAGTGAGAGAGAAGAGGGAGAGATGAAAAGTAAACTTTTTGCAGCCTGTGGATGGGCCCCTGGTTGCTTATGGGTTAATCTTGCTCTCTTGTAATTTGTTTCCCTTTGCCAAAGTGGGTGTTGCTGGAATGTCTCGTGTAAAGGGGGGGGGGGTGAGCTGTGTCCTCTGGAGAGGGGCGATGTCAGCATCAAAAAGGCACAAAAGGGGGAGGTTTCCAAAAATAAAACCGTTCATCCCTTCCAGAGCCAGCCAGTGCCAGAGGCAAGCGAGAAGGTGCTTGGAGCTGTCTGCAGAGAGCACATGAGCCCTCTGACAGCCAACAGAAAGGGGACGGGTCGAGGAAAGGCAGAGAGTTCTTATTCTTTCTAAGGTAGGAAACAGTTGCTGTAGTTTTGTGGGACCTACACTTTTGGAGTTTCTCTGTGTCACTGCCTTTCAGGACCCCCTTCTACCTCCAGGAAGGAGCCATTTGTACATGTACCTTAAGATGTGAATGGCTTTGAAACGTGTTTGAAGTGTTTATCCTGACTCACTTTCCAACAACAGCCTTCCCAAACTCCAGTTGCACTCCTTATATGAAACAACCAGTCCTCCGACAGAGTGCTTTTCCTTTTGGACAGAAACCATGAGAGGCTCCTGGAGGAGTCTTCTCTTATTCACTGTAGTTCTTTTTGTGGGGATGACTGATGGTCAAAGAGATTTTGCTGGACAATTGGATCAAAATCCTTCCTTCAGAACTGAACCTGGCAGCAGAGATGCAAATCGGCTAAGATTCTGGAACCAAGGTAGCTCGGGACAGACAAACAAAGTGTACAGTTTGTTCCAGTCACACAATCCATCTTCTTCCTTGGACCATGTTTCTGCAACTCCTCAAGCGGATGTAGTCTCTAATGCTCGAATGAGAAACCTGGCAGGGAGGGAAAATCGAAAACCTAACTCTGCTTCCTCAAGCATCAGATCCCAGGCAAGCAATCCTGGAACAAGACTGGATGCTCCAGGCAGAAGCCCAAGTTGGACAGTGCAGCAGAGACAAAGGACGGACCTCTCACAGCAGTGGTCACGAAATGGGCCACGGCCACGGGTAGCACCACAACCAAGGATGCAAAACTCCCGAAGCCGGATGATTGGGTAAGTGCAGAAATAGTTTTCAACTGTCAAATCTGGTGATTGCAAAGTGTGACAGCTCCTTGCTCATGCTTAGAGCAAAGCAACACCAATAATTTTATAATAAAATCTCTGGGCTTATACAACTAGTTGCAATGATACTGTCCCAGAAAACACCTTCTTTATTTAAAAAGAAAACTAATTAAGTGCAGCCCTATATGTCTAAAATCTTTGTAAGCCAACTGTCAGATCACTGTACAGGTGACTTTCTATTTTCTATCTTATTCAAAGCACTACACTATGGTCCACATGCTGCTAAGTTTTTTGGTCATCTATATCTACAAGAAATCTAAAGCAGATTAGAAACACTGCAGCTAGTCAATTTAACATATAGGGATTTGTGTTCATCCTATTAATATATCTTGGCAACAACTACCATCTGTTCATATGAAATGAGGTGCCACACAGTATGACACTGAAATGCCTTATTTGCAGTTTTTTTAACTGATACAATTAAAGAATGTTTATTATTTATCTGTTTGGTAATGCTTCTGTCCTAAACTCTAGCAGTGTAGAATGCCTTTGTCCAATCCACAGAATTGGACAGTCTGCTAAGAGTGATGGTGATGATGATGATGATAATAATAATAATAATAATAGCCACTCCAGAGGGCTAACATGTTTCAAGAAAAATATTTAGGCAGCACCATCAAGTCTTATGGTCCCCGTCCCCCCCAAATAATCCAAAGCTTGAATTTTTAAAAGAAACTTTGTGAACTAGAATTTCCAGAATCTCTGGATATGACTGAAGAATAACAACATATGTGTTCTCTTATGGCTGGGTATGATTGATTGTCTTCCAAGGGTAGAGTCTTGGTGGTGGGTTGATATGTGTCAGTAGAGACCTATTCAGGATCTGCATCATCTTTCACAATGAGGACATACATTTCCAGATGGAAGCTGGTCCTGACAAGGGTTTACTTGACTCACCTTACTCTTGACATATCTCTCACTTTCGCCCTCTTCAGAGTCAATAGTCCTACCCTTGGAAAGCCATCATACTCAAACAATGAGGGATCACCTTAGTAAGTGAATAAGCACTGTTGATACCAGCTGACCTCCAATTCCAATGCTCGAACTTCAGGATTTCCCAATTCTAGGCCATATTTTTTCAGGTTAACTATGGCAATTGCCAAATGCTCTGTAATCCCGTGATTTGGAGTTTGGTGAGGCATTGGGACCCTTTGTGAGATAATGCTAAAGACCTGTAAAACTGCAATCCCAGGATTCCATAGTATTCAGCTATGGGAGATAAAGTGGTGTCAAACCGGATTCATTCTACAGTGTATACAAATCCTAAGAAGAATCCAAATGTGCATTTCAGCAGTTAAATAATGTTGATCTGGAAACCATGTCACTACAATATGACATTCTCCAGAGGTCTGCAACACAGAGGTAGTGGAGGAAGAAGAGAGAATAAAGAACCCTTAACTTTACCTCCCTCCCAACAGTTGCCCCATTGGCTACTTTCCATAAAAAAACACTGCCCAAAGAGCTCTGTCCAGATTCATTTTTACCTGGGAAACATTGCACTTCTGAAATCCTGACAGTGACAAAATCAGTTGCAGAATGATGGGAAATTTCAGGTAGAAAGACACAGGTGGACAGGTAGAAGTCCTCCCTTGCCACCCTTCTACTGAGAATGGTTTAGAGCAGGCCGGCACAACCTGTGGCCTTCCAGGTAATTTGAATTCCAGCTTCCAGAATTCCTGACCATGGGACAAGCTAGCTGGGGCTTCCGGAAGTTAGAGTTCCAAACACTTGGAAGGCCACAGATAGTGCAGGCCTGGTTTAGGGACAAAGAAATGGCCTTTGCTCAAATATCACAAAAAAAAATATATATATCACATATAATTCAGCCTGAAGGCTTGTGGACTACAGAGAGTTTTAGACCAGGGATAGTAATTATGTGGCCCTCCAGAGATTGTTGGATTGCAGCTCCCAGTCTTCCTCATCATTGGCTATGCTGCTTAAGGCTGCTGTGCATTGCACTCCAGAACAACATCTACAGGCCAGATGATTTCCCACTCATGTTTCAGACTAACTCTGGTGCAAATATAAATTGTTTCCATAAAAGCAAATGCAACATTTATTTAAAAAACGGGCACAGACATTTATGCATACAGAAAACAAACACTGTAATGTTACATTGTGCTTCATTTAATGCCATGAAAAATTGTGTGCAGCTGCTTCTGATTTCCTCAGAGCAATAACTAATAGCCAGTTTCACAGAGATCTATTCAGGTAATTTAAGAGCATGTAGCACAATCAACCAGGAGGAAGTGTTAGGACGTGTTAGCAAACAAGTGTAGTTATTTTTCCTGCACTGAACAGACAACCATTGGAGGATAGCTATATTTTTACATTTATTTGCAAAGACCTGGTAGAAGCAGACTATTGCGGAAGTTAAATACAATTATATGTTATAGATAGATGAACAATGTAAGGTCTTTTCCAGATTCGTTTTTGCTGCTTATACTTCCCTGTTGCTATTCTTTGATATGGTTTCACCTTTATCTACCAGCAGTAGTCACAAGTGTGTTAAGTTCACCACTGCTAGTACAGTTTTATTGTTTTGCTTCTTTTAAAAATATTTTGTATTCAAAGACAAAAAAATAAAGACAAACAAAAGCATGTTTACACACATTTTCATATATATATATATATATATATATATATATATTTAAAACAGTTGTTCTCAACTTTCCTAATGCTGCGATCCCTTAATAGAGCTCCTCAAGTTGTGATGATCCTTAACCATAAAATTATTTTTGTTGCTACTTCATAACTGTAATTTTTCTACTGTTATGAATCGTAACGTAAATATCTGATATGCAGGATGTATTTTCATTCACGGGACCAAATACCAAATATGCCCAAATTAGAATACTGGTGGGGTTGGGAGGGGGGGATTGATATTGTCATTTGGGAGTTGTAGTTTCTGGGTTATAAGGTAGTGTGGCATTGTGATTACATGTATAGGATTTAATGCTTGATGGAGTTCTTGAGTGCTGCACTGGACCCCCCAGGAGACATTAGTCCAGTGCAGCACTTGAGAACCCCTCAATGGGGGGTCTCAAGTGCTGCAGTGGGTGAGGTCTGCCTGATTTCACTGGGGAGGGAGTTCCACAGCCAATGAGCCACCACTGAGAAGGCCCTGTCTCTCGTCCCAATCAATCGCACTTGCGAAGAGGTTGGGATGGAGACCAGGGCCTCCCCAGCCGATCTTAAAAGTCCTTGTAGGCTCATAGAGAGAGATGCGGTCGGACCCGTAAGTTGGACCAGCACTATGAACTGCGCTTGGTAGCAGACTGGCAGACAGTGGAGCTGACATAACAGAGGAGTAGTACGCTCCTTGTACACTGCCCCAGAAATGAAACACTGGCCAATATGGCTGTTTTAATAGGAAATCACATGATCTTTGTAATCAAGCCTGGTTAACAGCCTGGCTGCAGCATTTTGAACCCACTTAAGTTTCCAAACAATTTCCGAAGGCAGCCTCATGTAAAGTTCAGTACAGTAGTCCAAATGGGATGTAACAAAGGCAGTGTCACTGTAACCACATCTTGTTTCTCAAGGAATGGGTGCAGCTGGCACACAAGTTTTAACTGTACAAATGCACTCCTATCCATAGCTAAAACCTGGGCATCCAGGCTCAAATCTGGTCCAGGAAGTCAACCAAATGGCAAACCTGAAATTTCCTAACCCAGTTGATTATTCACAGCAGACATTGGGTTAGAAACAGCTTCCTTAGAATTGGATGGAAAGGGTAGATTAAATTGTGAGTCATCAGTATACTGATGACACCAAACCCCAAAACTCTGACTGACGTCTCCCAGCAGATTCAGGTACCAGATTCAGATAGATGTCAAAGATCATATGGAACTGAACTGAGCCAGGGTGTAAAATAGGCATCCCGTAGCACCACCTTCTGAGCCTGCCCCTCCAAGAAAAATGGGAACTACTGTAAAATGGTGCCCCAAAAGTCATCCCAGAGAGGAGATTCAGAAGAATACCATAGTCAACAGTATCAAATGTCTCTATGAAGTTCAGCAAACTCAATAGGGACACCCCCCCCCCTGTCTCCAGGTCCCTGTGTAGGTCATCTAGCAAGGGGACCAAAACTGCCTCTTTTCCACAGAGCAGGTGTCTGATGTGAGTCAGCAGCTATGTGGGTGTGCTTACTAGAGACTCGAATATAGGGTTAGCACTAGACAACGCCATAGGAAGTGTAGTAAATTTGTATGTTAATTGTATGGCAGTAGCATTACTGAGATGCATCCCTGCAGCCATTCTTCTCAGAAAGGTCAAACTAGGCAGTGTTTCATTTGCCTTTTCCAAGATATTTTCAAATGTACATCTCACCATCCTTAAGTGAGAAAAAGAGAATATCATACATGTATTATATCAGGAGAGCATGGGGTTATAAAGGTTTCTGTTTAAAAATTCATAACCGTGAGCACAAGTGTGTTATGGCTGGGATGTTGACATGCAGGAATGGGGTGAACAAACCTTTTCCCTGTGCAGTAGTTCTGCAGAAAAGTGTCTCCCCACTCCACAACTCCGGGTGTCATTGTTCACAGGTGGGAAGCTGCCACTGGTACCTGTGATAACTTCTCTTCCAGACTGAATCGCAACTTAGGAGTAGTGATGGTCCAATACATTTTCCCACCTGAGGGAGAAGAGTGGATGGTGTTCTCCAGTCACTCATGTCACACTGACAAATCCCAAAAGCCAGCCAAATTATTTTGGAATATAAGGCAAAAAACATCACAAGTATTTTTTCCATTCTTAGCAGAAAAATGCACTTAATGACATAAACAACCAATATTTTTCTGCTTGTTTATGATATCTAAAATCTAGTGCTCGGGATAGCTGTCCCACTCAACCTAATGGTAGGCCTGGCTCTATTTCTGAGTGCAGTTTTGAATGGGACTATAGTGAAGTGGGAGAGGGAGAAAAAAAGGACCAGTTCTCTCTTCTTAATATGTTAAAATACATATATACTTGCCATTTGACGAAATGAAATTTGAATGAAATTTGAGGAGTAGCTAATACGTTTTGTATCTATTTAGAAGCTAGGCCAAATAAATTAGGTTAACAGCAGGGATTTCTGGGCAAAGGCATACCGTAACTAGTTCATTACTGTAACTACTTTCCACAATTTTGATTTAGAGCCTTAAGTGCAGATATCAGAAAATTTCCTTCTTTGACTGCAGCCCCTATAATCCTCCATTTGTTCTGGACAGTTTGAGCTATGGGTTTACGATCCTATAACTGTAGTTTAGAGTAACATTTCCAAACTCTGACTTCATCATTGTTATTCATGTGTATTCTTCAGTTGCCTTTAATCTGAACATCATGACACAGAGATAGAGGACTTATGTCTGCTCCTTGTTGAACTAGGAGTTACTATACTCTACCGATTGGTCAATCTCAGAAGGGTTGACGGGGGACTGGGCCCAACAACATCTGGAGGACCAGAACTTCTCATAGCTATTGGGCCACACTTTGAATTCCAGTAGCATGTAAAACTTTAGAAACATTTCAGTCTGCTCTTTGGTTCAAAATGGCTATATTGGGCATTAGCCATGTGTAGAATTGGTTCTGCTGATTAATCATGAGGTAGATGAGACAAGGGCAAACTTTGGCCCTCCAAGTGTTTTGGACTTCAACTCTTACAATTACTAAGAGCCTATTGGGTGTTAGGAGTTGTGGGAGTTGTAGTCCAAAATTCCGGGAAGCCTGAAGTTTGCCCCATGCCTTTGGTAGGTGATCTGTAGAGTGTGTGATTTAAAACAGTGCTTCATAAGCTATGTAATGTGGAGTACTAGTAGGGTCTCACCTTCCCCCCTAATTTAAAGGCACCATATTTGTGCCCATAAACAATTGTTTCTTTCTTTCCTGAAACTCTTCAGGGATCAGGAGTCAATGGCTTGAGGGCCAGCACTGGTCCAGGGATCACTGCTTTAAGTAGAAGTATTGATTTAAAATTCAGCATGGCACAGTAGAGGGCAGCAGAGTGAGGTTGTCAGATCTCAGGGCCTGGCCAGTCATCTCCAGATACAAGATTAGAGTGAACATTTTCCAGTTTTGAAGGGCTCCATTCTCAGCAAGAGGAAACGACTGAGTCCAAATATTCAGTTCGGTACTAGAACAGCAGGTTGCTACAATTTAAAAGGCTTCATTGATTTGTTGCTGCAATTTTCCAAGACTCTCTTAAAGGCCCTGTGTGTTTCCTTAGTTCCCCCCTTTCCTTCCAGTTATTTTGTGCTAGGGCACAAGATCCATTCTTCTTTGCATCCACCTTCTGGTTAGATTCCGCAACTGGGCTATATTAAATGTTTGATATCCTGTTTTCCTAAGTAAACACAAAGGAACACTCTTCTCATTTTGCCTCGATCTGAGACTAACTCCTTTAGTTAACATTTATTTCTTAATTTCCAAACAGGAAAGCATATTTTTTTGTCCTGAACCACGTATGTGTATGTTAGATTGACAAGCTGCAACTGTAGTTGGTACTTAAACTTAAACAGCACTTAATGATATCACCAGGGGCCAACCCTTTATTTTAGGTTTTGGACAGAAACCTCAGGGCCCGGGGCAATCCTGAATTGGTAATTCTAGAGCAGAATACTTTCCTTCTGAAGATATTTTTAAAAGCATCCCAGCCACAGATAGTTTCATGACTGGGAAAAAAAATATCTGTACACCTTAAAGAATTACATTTTTGGACATGAAATTCCAGAAGTAAATTAGAGTATAGTGTCAAGATTCAGGCTACCCTCTATTCTGCCTTGGTCAGATCACACCTGTGTCCAGTTCTGGGCACCACAATCGAAGAGAGATGTTGACAAGCTGGAATGTGTCCAGAGAACAGCGACTAAAATGATCAAGAGTCTGGAGAACAAGCCCTATGAGGAGCAGCTTTAAGAGCTGGGCATGTTTAGCCTTTAGAAGAGAAGTCTGAGAGGAGACATGATGACATGCATAAATATGCGAGGGGAAGTCATAGGGAGGAGGGAGCAAGCTTGTTTTTTGCTGCCTTGGAGACTAGGATGTGATAAAATCACTTCAAATTACAGGAAAGGAGATTCCACCTGAACACGGGTTAGGTGGAATCTAACCATGAGAGCTGTTCAGCAGTGGGACTCTTCCCCAGAGTGTGGCGGAGGCTCCTTCTTTGGAGGCTTTTAAACAGAGATTGGATGATCATCTGTTGGGGGTGCTTTGAATGCGATTTTCCTGCTTCTTGGCAGGGGTTGGACTGGATAGCCCATGAGGTCTCTTCCAACTCAATGATTCTATGTTTCTAAGTCTTGAATGAGCATGATCTTGGCCCTGTTGGCTAGGAGATTCTGTGAATTATCATTCAGAAAAGTAAGTTTTTCCCAATCTCTCCTTGGGTGCAGTGGTAACAAAATATAATACAGAAGCCCAAAGAAGTCTGTACTTTTAGAGACTCAGCAGGATCCAGGCTGGGCTTAGGCTCCAGATCTGTATGCACCCTGTGACTTGCGTGCTTACTGGCCGGGATGCATCAGGAGATGACGATGCTGGAAAGAGAGTGGGTGGGGGATTCTGCCTCGGTGCTCAGTAGCAGGATGCTGACTGTTCCTTCCTGAGAGCACCATCTCTCCCTGAGCTGTAAACACGTGGTGGTCCTCAAAGCTACAGGAATTTATTTTGAATTCTTTCTAAGGCAGCAAAAACCACACAGCATTCAAACCACTCAAATGTTGAGTAAATTGTTTAAATGCAACCAGATGCTCGCTGGGACTGGTTATTGTGCAGAGAAAAGGTAACAGGCCCTTTAGTCATCTCCATAGCCCATAGCCATATCCCCCTCCACCCTCAACCAATGCATATGACCTGCTATTAAAATTCTTTAGTTGGCAATAGAAAAAAACATATACCACTTGCCTTACTTAGTACAATGTACCTTTACTCAATACCACCGGTTTTATTGGCAGTAAATATATGTGCTCCTCACCTGCATTTTGATCACTTTGAAAATGAATTTGAAACAGTTTCATATGTTATATTTTTCAAAATACAGATAAGATTTTAACATGTACAATTAAAATGCAAAACACTTGTTTGATAATATTGTTCCTTTAAGCACCAGGATTGGGTGCAGTTTCCTGTCAATTGCACTCTGGGTCACTGTGTTTGTTTGAAGGCCTCAAGAATTTTTTTTTTTCATAGCCTGTGCCTCAGTTGTCCCATTTAAAGCAGGGACAATTACTGTTGGACTGCAAAGCTCATCAGTCATAAATAGTATAGACTATGGTGCGATTGATGGGAATTACAATCCAGCAGCAGGTGGGGCAGCGGATTTCTCAACCATGGTTTGTAGCTTGACAGTGGGAAGGCACCAGAGCTCACCTGATTTCAGAAATGAAACTGTATCAGATCTGGTTAGTATTTGGAAGTACTGTACATTTGGCAAATGCAACTGAACAGTCCCTGAATAAGTGCTGACCTCTCACCCATCTTCTATTGATCCTTAAAGAGGTCCAGAAAAGAGGAAAACAAATGTAGCCAATAAGCACAAATATAGCACAGTGGATCTCGCATATCCACATTATCCGCTGACTCAACCCATCATAGATTTGAACAGCAGTTCTCCCCCATATATCCCAATCAGTGAAATGACACAGGGCAGCCTCTTTGGGCTCCTGCATTTGGATTAATGTTCCATCCTTCGCATCAAAGAAAACTTTTAATGTTCTAGATTCACAAACTTGACCTCAGCCTTCACTAGAAAGTTTAGTTTACAGTGCTCCTGAATAGCAAGTGTCAGGTAATACCTGTCAAATTATATGCTAACCCTTTGTTTACTGCAGGTAAGAAAAGTGCAACCCATAGGCCATAATCAGCTCTGCTAACCTTTGCTCTTTAGGCTACAGTGGTTCATAACCTTTGGCCCTCCAGGTGTTTTGGACTTCAGCTCCCACAATTCCTAACAGCTGGTAAACTGGCTGGGATTTCTAGGAGTTGAAGTCCAAAACAACTGGAGGACCAGAGGTTGGGAACCACTACTTAGGGCCAATGGGATTGAGGAGAGCCAGCTGAGTATAGTGTTGGAGTAGGATTCTGGGAGATCAGGGATTGAATCTCCACACAGCCATGGCCTTGGGAAGGTCACACTCTCAATTTCAGAGGAATGAAATGCCCCCCCCCCCCCGAACAAATCATGTCATACACACAACATGATAGGGTTGCCATGTTGGAAATGATTTGAAGGCACACAACAAGCAGGATGTTTTGAATCATTAGCCTTGAACCAAATGATGAAGGATTTCAGGCTTTCACAAAATTACAAAGCACAGGAGACACATATGTTCACACTCCTTACATACTGGATAAAACAAATCTGGAGTGGCTGAATAGGGTTTTGGTTATCAGAAGTTTGTGAAACATTGCCTTAAGGTTAAACAAATAACAAAAACCCCACACTACATATTTTCCACTCAGGATGGTAGCCAGGTGTTAGCAATATACCTTTTCTTTTAATGTGAACAAGCTGTCCTTGTGCACAAGCAGGCAGTGGTCTTATAGTTGTCAGGGATCTGGAGTTTATCCCACCAGGAATTGCAGGTCTGGTTTACAGCCAGAGCTGTTCTCTTCATGGGGTGATTTGTGCTGCCTGCAGAAACCACTGCCAGATTGTGCCAATAATATGAGGCAAGAACAGGAAATGTTTTCCCCCTTAGCAATCATGTTCAGTAGTTTCACAAAAGTCCTGTTAGCAAATCCTTGGGGAAGAATGGGATGCTGTGAAATAGCCATCTTCACTACAATAGAAATCTGGCCTGGAGAAAAGCATAAAGGAGGCCTTGTCAACAGTGCACCTTGACAAAATGACACAGGTTAAGGCAATGGTTCTCAACCTTCCTAATACCCCTTAATACAGTTCCTCATGTTGTGGTGACCCCTAACCATAAAATTATTTTTGTTGCTACTTCATAACTTTAATTGTGCTATAGTTATTAATCATAATGTAAATATCTAATATGCAGGGTGTATTTTCATTTACTGGACCATATTTGGCAGAAATTCCAGATATGCCCAAATTTGAATACTGGCGGGGTTGGGGGGGATTGATTTTGTCATTTGGGAGTTGTAGTTGCTGGGATTTATTTCACCTACAATCAAAGAGCATTCTGAACCCCACTAATGATAGAATTGGACCAAATTTCTCACACACAACCCCCATGACCAACAGAAAATACTGTGTTTTCTGATGGTCTTTGGCAACCCTTCGGACACCCCCTTGCAGCCCCCCGGAGGGCCCGATGCCCAGGTTGAGAAATGCTGGGTTAAGGAATAAAGTCTCTGAGCTCCTGAAGGAAACAAATGCAAGTGTACATAGTGTACAGTCTATGTATTCACAAGCTCACACCAATGGTTTGGAACAGTTCATCATATTATCCAACAAAGGAATAGCAGACCGTGATCCACCTTTCTGTATCATGTATTTACCAATGCCTTACCACTTATAATTACACATCCTCCCCCCCCCACCCCACTCCACCCCAGCCCAGCCCCATAAGTGCACCTATATCTAGTATCCTTCTAGATGTTTGTCCTTGCCAGGGATAGTTCTGATTAAACATTCCACTTTTTCAGATGCTTTTAAAATGTCCCAGTTTCTCTTCCAGGGTCCTTCTACACTGCCATATAAAATCCAGATTATCTGCTTTGAACTGGATTATGTGGAAGTGCAGACTAATAAAAGAAGGTTCCCCCATTCTCACACTTTCTCCTGTTTTATTCCAGTTGCTGCAAACTGAGTTTAAAGTTCAAAAGCATTCTGCACTCAATTAACTCAGGAAAATGGAGGTAGAATCTTCCTGTCCCATCAAGCTCCAGCAAAAGCAAATTGCTGCAACCTCTCTTAGCTCCCTAATAACCTTTTCATCTTGATCATATGCCGATGCTGTTTTGGCACCATCTACACATATGTCAGTCTAGATCAGGGATTTCCAACTTTTTTGACCAGAGACCACTTTGACCAGGGACCACTCTTCAACATTAGTACCAAAAAGGTTATGAATCCATTTTGGATCAACTTTAGATTAATTTTGGTTATTTAGCATGCTGATTCGAAAATTGCATTGGATAGACCACATCAGCTCTAGTTTCTGATACAGAGCATAGGCCATCCAGTAGTCACCATCTGCTCGCCCACAAAAAACCGTATTTAATAATCTAGAACTTATGTGGTCTATCCAATGCAATTTTTTGAATCAGCTCCCCAAATAAGCCCAGGAACAGACCTAAAAACAAAGACACAAAGGTGCCCCCGCTTCCAGGTGCCACAGGGAGAGGGAGGAGGAGGAGAAGCAGCAGTCAGTAGGCTTGTTGTTGTGCCTTTCGTGGATAGTCAACCTCCCCCCTCCTGACATCCCCATTGCCTTGGCACTATAAGAGGGTTGTGCGAGACCAGTTGCTCTCGTTGCAATGATATAGTAACAGTGAGGTTGCAGACCATATTTTCGTTCTTGGGGACCACAAGTTAGGAATAAATGGTGACTACTAGGTGGCATATGTTCTGTATTAGAAACTAGAGTTAACTGCATTATCTGAGTCTACACTGTTCATATAACGCAGTTTCAAGTTGCATTATATGGCAGTGTAGGTGGTGTCATTGCCATACTGTATGTCCTAGTTTTCATCTGTGAAATGTTGGTGTATATACAGATGTTGGCTTACAACTCTCATAATCTTGACTAGGATGTTCTGACTATGGCTGAGGCATACTGGAACCCAACAACATCTAGAGGGTCCACATTATTGTCTGAATTAATAAGGATGTATTTGGGGAACTATAAACATTTTCCCTTAATCTTGTTGTTTGCAATTGCCTAGGCCTAATGTCTGTGGAGGACAATGCTGCTCAGGGTGGACAACTGCCCCGGGGACAAATCGCTGCATTAAACGTGAGTATTTTTAAAAATCTAATTATTATTAAGTTATGCAACATTATATGAGCAGTATACAAAAGGGATGGCAGGTCAGCAGGAAGAGAGGACTGGTTCTTGCATTGTGGAGTTTGTAATTTTAGTAAATTAAATTTCATTTCAAGAAGGATTCTAATTTAGCTAGTTTTAAGGGAGACTGGGCAGCTTCATAGACAACAATGTTGTAATTGCTTCTGATGGGGATTCAAATAGGGCTGGGCTGCTGTGCTTAAGTCCTGGTTGGATGTTTTTATGGTCCTCTGGTTGGCCACTGTGAGGGAAGGATGTTGAATCAGATAAGACTTTTCTCTCGCCCAGCATGTTTTTTTATGCCCTCGGAGGCACAATGGGTAAGGTAGTGGCTAATGGCTGTGAGCAAATCAACCACACATCATTTCTGTTCAGGCATTCTAGAGGTACATTCAGGAAACATATTTGTGGTGGGAATGACCTTGTAACCGCAGGCTGTTATATATGTGCCAAAAAATGGCCAAAAAATTCCAAAATGATCTCCTGAAAGCAATGTTTCCAGAGTAACAAATAAACATTGTTGCACTAAGAAATTAGTAATTGTTACATTGCTTCCCAAATGTGGTAACCATTGTTAATATAAAATACTTCCAAAATAATATGTTAAGAGTTAATGCTGTTATTAGTTGCACACTGCTCCCAAGCTTTGTTCATGCCTGGATCGAAGCACATATTGCATCAACTCTGAATACAGTCCAGACGTTTAAATGAGTATGTGTAGTTTGGCAAGGGGGCAGTTTTCCTTCATGCATTTTATTTATTTAATATTGAACAATGTAGGGATAGTTGGACTTCAGTTTTGTTGGGGATGAAGATGGAGTTATCAAAGTAATGGATTCCTGAAAAGATTTTTCATGACGGTGGGTTGTGGTGATGTTTTTGACTGATAAGAGAAAGGAGTTATTACTAGAGATAAGAAAATCTTTCAATCTCATTTTCATTGCATTTCTCAAAATTTTTTGGGATTTTTGACCTATTTATTCTCACCTGTTTTATTTATCCTAATGGGTTCCTATCAGTGCCAGCTGGACTACAAGAAGGTTTGCAGCAATCAAGGTTTGCAACAGATCCTAGTTATTGCTCTGCTGTTGTGCTAGGAATCATACAATATGTGACATATCATGATGGTATGCAGAAGAGATCTTATTTGATCTGTTTCATAGTTCTTTGTTTGGAAAGTATTTGATAAAGTATTTCTTCCTTACAGACTACCTGTTGCAACCTCATGGTATGAGTTTGCTAACAGTATTTTGGTACATATATCCACACTTGTTGAGCTGAATCTTTCCTGGTCATGATGCTTTAGAAATTTTGAGTAGGTGCATCATTCCAGGGTTAAGTTGGCTCTGGGAACATCAGGGTGCCTGCTGTGGGCATAGGCCACTTTCCCGCAGTATATGTGGTCATAGACTTATGAAGATATAAGAGACAGAAATGATATCTCTGATGAGCACTGACTGGGGTGTGAAATAGACTCCAAGTGCAACTGGGATGGAGCAGTTGTGAGAAGAAAAGAGACAAGATTTTAAAAAGAGAGGAGAGAGATAGGAGAGGGACAAAGAGAGTGGGTTGACAGCTAGGGTGGAAGGAAGCCCAGATTAGGAAGGAACTGACTAGAAGAAAGATGGAATGAAAGCATAGAGGGAGTGGGAAGGTCCACAAAAAAGATGCCTCCATTTACCAGCTGTTAGGATTTCTGGGAGTTGAAGGCCAAAATATCTGGGGATCCACAGGTTGAGAACCATTGAACTACAGGAATCGAGATTCCACCTGAACATGAGGAAGAACTTCCTAACTGTGAGAGCTATTCAGCAGTTGAAATCTCTGCCCTGGAGTGTGGTGGAGGCTCCTTCTTTGGAGGCTTTTAAACAGAGACTGGATGGGTGTCTGTTGGGGGTGCTTTGAATGCAATTTTCCTGCTTCTTGGCAGGGGGTTGGACTGGATGGCCCACGAGGTCTCTTCCAACTCTATGATTCTATTTGATTTAACTGCTAGTACCTTAACATGTATTAAATGGCCACACTGAGAGAAGCAAGGATGTAATCAGGAGAGATAATCAGAGTGACCTGAGGCATTTCCAGTCAGTTCCTTTTCCAAGAGTTTTTGTTTTAAAGCAGAAGGACTTATTATGAAGCTGGTTGATTTCAGATATCTAGGCTTCCACTTCATAGCTTCCAGCAGGAGACCCTCTTTGTTTGGGACTTTCTTCCTCTCTTACGGCAGGTTATTACTTCAAAATTCCTCTCTAATTTTAAACATGTAAGCTGGGGCCCTCTTCAAGGCCATTTGCCTCCAGTTGTATTAATAGCATGGGGATAGAGTGGAATGATTTACAAGGAAATAGGCCCACAGAGGCACTCTGATGTCATCATTAACCATATGAGTTGGAAACCTGGGGATACAATTAATTGCATTGTAAATCAGGGCAACTCATTCATGGCTAGTTCGTTTGGGTAACCTTTGTCTCCAGCAATACTTTAAAGTTTCCAAACAAGGCAATCCTCTAAAATCACAGAAGAATTGTAAATAAATACTTAATTTCTCTAGTGTTCATAGCATGCTTGTGATGTCCATAGTTTTATGCAAAAGAAACTGCTTGAACAACCCTGGCCGGCTGCCCAAAATGACGCTTCAGAGGTTTTGATCAAAGGCAATTGTGAAACTATCACTTTGTTTCTAATTTCCTGAAAATTAAATAAAGGTTGCATTACTACAAAGAAGGAAGGAACAATCAGGTAGTTTGTGTTTACATTATTTGTTTGCTCTGCAATAAAAGCGGGAAAAATCAGAATCTTAAGAAAAAAATCAGCTATACACAAAGTGTATTTAATCTGTCTTTTGATCCTATTATTAAATCAGTTTAAGGTTGAAAGGAATTGTTTGGATTAGTAACTATGCTCAGAAAGAGATAATAATGCTGTGTGGATTTCCCATTTCTATGTA
The DNA here is from genome assembly GCF_037176765.1 of Anolis sagrei. Lineage (NCBI taxonomy): Eukaryota > Metazoa > Chordata > Lepidosauria > Squamata > Anolidae > Anolis > Anolis sagrei. The sequence goes on along the minus strand of NC_090021.1, from coordinate 304,609,554 downwards.
TGGTTATAAAAGCTGGATAGCGAAGAAAGCTAATAGGAAGAAAATCAATTCATTTGAAGTGTGGTGCTGGAGAAGAGTTCTGTGGATACCTTGGACTGATAAAAAGACAAATAAGTAGGTCCTAGAGCAATCCCTAAATGCTCCTGAGATGCAGCGATGACTAAACTGAGGCTGCTGCACATTGGCCATATCACGTGAAAACAAGATTCGCTAGAAAAGACAATAATGGTTCCGGTCCAGCCTACCTGTCCGAACATATCTCTCCCTATGAACCATCTAGGAACTTAAGATCATCTGGGGAGGCCCTGCTCTCAATACCACCTTGTTTGCAGGCACGCTTGGTGGGGACGAGAGACAGGGCCTTCTCAGTGGTGGCCCCTTGGCTGTGGAACTCCCTTCCTAGGGATATTAGATTGGCCTCTTTGAACAAGCTTTTGGAACTGCAGCATAATAGATAAACACGGTACTATGAAAGAGTGAACGTGGAATGGCTTAAAATGATGTTAATGGAAAATGAGTTTAACTGGAGGACATAGGTGATTATAGTTTAAATGGTTTTATATGGATTATGTTATGTTAAATGTTTTAATGGCATTTATGACTGTTGTGGCATCGAATTGTTGCCAATTTTGTAAGCTGCCTTGAGTCACCTTTGGGCTGAGAAAGGAGGGATAGAAATACTGTAAATAAATAAATAAATAAATAAATAATGCTTGGTAGGGTAAAAAGCAGCAGAAAAAAGAAGAAGGCCACATTCAAGGTGAATGAACTCACTCAAGGAAACGATAGCTCTGTGTCTGCAAGCCATAGAGGTCTCTCGTTCAATAGGTCACCATAAGTTGAAGTCAACTTAATGGCAATTAAAAGCAACAAACAGATTATCATAACCTGCAACAATTATACCATTATCTGAGAATGGTCACAATGTAAACCTTTGCACACAACAACAGGACAGGATTCAGGCATGAAGCAGCATGTCTGCTCGATCCCACTGCAAGGAGAAGTGGCTGAACAAACCGCAGTCTTAATCTTTGGTTGGTACACCATGATGTGTTCAAATCCAGTAGTCTGGCTTGTTTTCTTTACCTTAGCAGTTGATAGAATTTGTGATAAATAACTAATTTTGTACCTTCCAAGACTCATTATGAGCCCAAGGGCACCATGCTACAGATATCTGCATATTTCTAAAGGCTGTGTTCATAAAGTCACGGAAATGGCTAAAATGTGTGTAGATTTTTGTGCAGGAAGAAAAACATTTTGCAACCTGATACGACTAAAGAATGGGATAGGAACACAGGTAGAATTCAAAAAAAGGAGCAAAAAAAAATCATATTCCTATTCACAAGACAGAGAAAATAAACCTTTAAGTCCTCTTTAGGGAGATAAAGCTGGGTATAAACAAACAAACAAACAAACAAACAAACCTAGAATAAATCAGGGGATTTTCTTGATGGAGAGAGACAAGTCAGACTTGGACAGCATGGTGTCCAAATCGTGAATTGGGCAATATGCACCACTAATATTGCTTTGTCCCTGATAAACTAGAATCTCCAAAGTCCGTTATGTAGACTCCTTATTGAGAATGAAGAACTCACAAGGCCTGGTTTCAGCTACCACACCACCAGAGTTGTGATAATATAAATAAGATGTGATCAGTTGTGTCGATATAAAATACAAGTAGCCAGGGCTTGGGAAGGGGTTACCTCCTGGAAATGCTGTTTGGCTCATCCTCTAGAAGGCTGCAATACCTATGGAGGCTTGGTTGTTGTAAGTTTTCTGGGCTATATGGCCATGTTCCAGAAGCATTCTCTCCTGATGTTTCACCTGCATCTGTGATAAGCATCCTCAGAGGTTGTGAGGCCTGTTGGAAACTAGAAAAATAGGGTTTATATATCTGTGGAATATATATTTTTTCTCCCACCCTGGACATTCCACAGAGAGAGAGAGAGAGACACACACACACCCCATTTTCCTAGTTTCCTAGTTTCCTAGTTTCCAACAGACCTCACAACCTTTGAAGATGCTTGCCATAGATGCAGGAGAGAATACTTCTGAAACATGACAATACAGCCTGGAAAACTCACAACAACCCAGTGATTCCATCCGCGAAAGCCTTTGACATTACCAGACCATCAAATGCTAATCAAGGTGATCAGTTGAAACATTCACACCTAGCTCCAGCAGACAAGAGTCCTTTGTCCCACCCTGGTCATTCCACAGATATATAAAACCCCTTTTCCTAGTTCCAACAGACCTCACTACCTCTGAGGATGCTTGCCATAGATGCAGGCAAAACGTCAGGAGAGAATGCCTCTAGAACATGGCCATATAGCCTGAAAAAACCTACAACAATCCAGTGATTCTGGCCATGAAAGCCTTCGACAATACAATTATACTACAGTTTGCAACAAGCTTTCTGGTAAATCTGAGAGCCAAGCTTACCTGTAAGTGTAACAAAGGTAGCAAAGCGTAACAAACCTTGTTTCAAGGATATTTTCTTGACAGATTTCCTGTGAAGTTTGGCTGATATTTATTTTGTCATGGTAAACAAAAGGCAGCTGTGCCTGCGTGTTTGTGAGTACGAGGGAAGGAGAAAGAATTATTCTGTTATAGGCTTACATGGGTGTGGGCAGCACTTCTCAATGCCTTTAATGACTTAAGTCATCTGCAGCATTGTCACAATTCATGCCAGAGTTTTGCTCTTTTTGGAGTCCCTTGCATGTTGCAACCATGTTCTTTGCTAATTGGATTTTCTCTTGATGAGTCTCTCTTGTAATGGCACGAGGAGATTGGAAACAGATTTCTAAAGGTTTGAATAAACAGAACATTGAGATTGCATTGTGTATAATTTTCTGTTGAAAAGAGAATCTAACAGGACTGATCAAGTCATATGAAATAGATTATCACTCTACTGCCCCTGCTATATGAATAGCAATTGTTACCAGTTCTTTGATATTCTTGATGCAAATCCTGTGATATGGCTGTTATTGGTAGGCAGACATAATTAGGCCTAAAGAGTTCTACAGAAGTTTCTGGTGCTAACAATGCCTTTAGGCTTATCCAGATGTGAATATCCAAGGAGAAAAACAAGGAAGAACATGTTTAAAGGATCTCAAATTCTCTCTCAGAAGGACTGGAGTACTAGTACAAGAAGAATGAAGTTTGTATTTTTCAAAAAAAAATATATTCAAGTGTTCAAGAAACTATTTATGTAGAGCAATAGTCAGGGATAGATCATAGAATGATAGAGTTGGAAGAGACCTTGTGGGCCATCCAGTCCAATCCCTGCCAAGAAGCAGGACAATCGCATTCAAAGCACCCCCAACGGATGGCCATCCAGCCTCTGTTTAAAAGCCTCCATAGAAGGAGCTTCTACCACACTCGGGGGCAGAGAGTTCCACTGCTGAACAGCTCTCACAGTCAGGAAGTTCTTCCTAATGTTTAGATGGAATCTCCTTTCTTGTAGTTTGAAGCCATTGCTCCACGTCCTAGTCTCCAGGGCAGCAGAAAACAAGCTTGTTCCCTCCTCCCTGTGACTTCCCCTCACATATTTATACATGATCATCATGTCTCCTTTCAGTCTCAGAAGAAAAACATCTTTATTTATCCTGGGTTTTTGCTGGATTAGACAAATGCAGTTCAGTATTCTGCTCACACAGTTGCCAATGTCTGTGGGAAAGCCCCAAGCAAATAATGAGTGTATCAGCACCCCTGCTGCACCCACGGTCCCCACAACAACGGATGTACAGAAGCACACTGCCTCCAGAAGAGAATAATTCCATGGTCTGTTTGCATTTGAACAGATCAGATGGCACCAAATATTCAGACGACACCAAATCCATGTGAGTTCAGAAATCAAGCCTAGTCAGGTCTGACTAGTGCAAAGAAGGGCTGTTAGATAACACAAGATGGCAGGCTATATGGGACAGTAAGTTAGTGGCAAATCATCTTTAGGTTTTCTTTGCCTACAAAAACCCTATGAAATTGATGTGGCTGTCATTAGTCAACTTGAAGGCATATACTATATGTAAACAACAAGTCTCTGGAGCCTGCTTAAAAGTGGAAAACTCTTCTTCACCCCCTCCTCCTAGCCAGAGCGTGCAAATACTTGGGTATTGCTACTCCAGGCAAATGTTGGCTCTTCACAATGTTACAGATTAAGTAGTGTTGATAGCAGGCAGAAAAGAGGATGCTAGGAAATTCCCAGGTGTTCTGTGGCAACTGGGACGGGCTTTGTTTATTGCTAGACCAAGTCCTACAGTTGTTAATGTGATGATGCCAAAGAACTGACTGAAAGCAGTGTCCTGGAGAAAGGGGCCAAGGATTGACTCATTATCCCAGAAGCTGAACAGTAGAGAGGATGCTAAGCTGCCAAAGAGTGTATAAACAGCACACACATCCAGGAATGGCAGCATCTTTCTCGCATTAGAGATTTTTCTGGGAAGAGCACAAATGCTATTTCGAATCTGGGCTCCTGGCCATTAGGGACAGCCTGGTGACTTTTCAAGTGGTTGGCTGTTGTCTGTGCGGCTTAATTAAAAGGATGCTGTCAAGGTCCTAAAAAGATCCTTTGTGGCAGAGAATGGTGGATTTCAACTGGACCTTAAGGTCAAGATGCTCTTTTTTCTTAAGTAAGAGGCCAATAATTTATATGTGTAAACAGGCTTTAGTTCTCCTGGGAGCATCCCTCCCATCTTTGTTCCTAGGCCATTTAGGTTGCTGGCAGCACAAAAGCTGAAATCTCTACAGCTACACACTGGTAAAGGATGTTTAAATCTTACTAATTTCAATATGAATGGCCAAATAATCGAAATGGCTTTGTGAATGTCAACCATAAAAGCATCATTCTAATTCAGTTTACATTTTTTACCTTTTATGCTTGGATCTGAGGCAACTTGTTTTCCTTTGAATGAGTGTTGAGGAGTGTCCACAGCTGAGAGGGTATCGTGAAACAAAGGAGATATTTGTATTCACGTCCTAAAAAAAATGCTCAGGTTTGGATGGGTTCAGCTTTAAGGCAGGGAAGAGGATGCAGGCTGAAAACTGAGTATGTGTCTTCAAACCCACATTCCAAGTTATAATGTGATTTCTGTTTTTTGCTCTGCTTCCCTACTCAACTCTGGCCTGTGGTTTTGAGTATTGGTTACATCTCACATTTCTGTTTTCATTCACTTTTTCTGCATACACACATGAATCTTCAATTCTAAATCATAGGTAGTGTACTGTTATGTGCTACAGGCATCCTACTTCTAAGCAGTAAGAAGTGGCGGATATTCTAAGGCTTAACCTGGATTAATTTGCCTTAAATGTAAGTTTCTGGAGTCGTCTGGCATTTACATGATAAAAGGTTTATTTACACGCACATTGGAAGGCTATGATGAGTGTCGACAATACTACAGTCTCATACCCTTATTCCCCATCAAATATCCAGATCCCCACGTGTCATAGGATTTCCTGCAGGGAGCAAAATCGCTTCTCTCCTCCTTTCAGTCTCAGTTCCAACAAAGAGTGACTTTTTTAAATATGTACACTCAGCCTCTCCCTTTTTCTGATGGCAGCAAGTAAAATGAGTCAATTCTGCCCTGTAGGCTTGTTTGGGCCACCTTGTTGTCTCCCTTTGAAACACAGTACCATAATGTTATGAATACTGTATATACTCCAACATAAGTCTAGTTTTTCAGCCCTTTTTAGGCTGAAAAAGCCCCCCTCAGGTTATATTTAAGTCATGGTTATTTATTATTTTATTCTGTTCTCAGTATTATTTTATTACATTAATTATTTTACTCTATCATTATTATTACATTTATGTTATTTTACTCTATTATTATTGATATTATTACATTTGTTATTTTTCTCTATTTATTATAGTTATTTTTACATTTATTATATTCTCTATTATTAATATTTCATTTGTATTCTTTTACTCTATTAATTATTATTACATTTACATTATTTTACTCTATTATTATTTTTATTACATTTATTATTTTACTCTACTTATTGTTATTATATTTATAATTTTACCCTATTATTGTTATTACATTTCCATTGCTTTACTTTATTATTATTATTATTATTACATTTATTATTTTACTCTATTATTATTGGAAAGATATGTAAGCACATTTACATTGAAGAAGGTTAGAATAATGGTTGAATCAGAGTTGGACAGTCTTATCTTAAATTACCTGTAAATATTCAAAAGTATTTAACCTACTGATGCCTTGATTGATGTAATTTTATTGGTATCTATTTTATTTTGAGATTTACCAGTAGCTGATGCATTTCTCACTCTTATACCTGAGTCAATACTTTCCCCCAGTTTATAGTGGTAAAATTAGGTGTCTCAGTTTATATTCAGGCCGGCTTATACTCGAGTATATACGGTAGTCAACTAGCTGTCTGTAGAGAGTTATTGCTTCAGGGCATTACAATTATATCTCCACTTATTAAAATATGTCAATCAAGAGAATTACAAAATTTTAATTCTTGTTGCATCTGAAAGATGACCTTAATATGACATTAACATATGTTAATATGGGACAGGCTTTTGGAAGCCAGATTGAGAGCATTAGGATAAAAATTAAGGGGGAGAGAAACAACAGTGATGCCATTATAGGAGCATACTAAATACCCCCAAGCAAGACTGAGGTTTTGCATGATGCTTTTCTGGGACAGATTTATTTTTCTGTGTCAGGAGTGACTTGAGAAACTGCAAGTTGCTTCTGGTGTGAGAGAATTCACTGTCTGCAAGGACATTGCCCAGGGGACGCCCAGATGTTTGATGTTTTACCATCCTTGTGGGAGGCTTCTCTCATGTCCCTGCATGGGGAGCTGGAGCTGACAGAGGGAGCTCAACCTGCTCTTCCCAGATTTGAACCACTGACCTGTCAGTCAGCAATCCTGTCAACACAAGGGTTTAACCCATTGTGCCACCGGGGGCTCCTTCTGGGACAGATAACCAAATATTAAGAAAGGAGAGATACGTATATCTTAAGAAAGCAGAGAAATAATGTATTACGAACTATCCTGATTTTTGTTGGAAGCCACATGTCATCATGAATATAAGCTCCAACAAATTCCTCACTTGCCCTGGAGACATTCCATTGTCCAGAAGATGGAAGAGACAACAAGGGGAGCTGCTATTTTAGATCTGATCCTAAGCAACAGTGATGGCCTGGTTAATGGGTGGAAGGTTCCTTACTTGGAAGTGACTACTGTTCTTCTAGATTTTAGTATACAATGAATAGTCAGACATGGATTCTAGACATTAAGAATGCTGATTCCAGTAACTTTGGGGAAATACTGGGTGTAATCACATGGTCAGGAATACTACGATGGATGGCCATTTCTTGAAAGTTGTATGTCAAAGGCACAACTTCAAACAATTCAATTGAAGAGGAAAATGGGTGGTGTCTAAAGAACATAACAAAGATTTGAAAGTACCACAAATGGAAAAAGTGGGAAAACATGGCTAGCCAACATGTGTTGGAAGAAAATGAAAAGAAAGTAGAGAACAAGCTCAGGCTTGGTTAAGAGGTTAAAAACTATAAAAGTATTTCTTGGTTATGTCTGTATTAAAAGGAAGAATAAGGATATAGTATGCCACGGAGTGGAGAAGGTGGTGAAATGCTAATAAAAAAGAGAATAATTTCACAAAAAGAACAGTATTCTTCCTAATGCAAACAGAACAAATGGTGCAGTTATATGCCCTAAGGCCCTGGGAGAGAGGTTGGAATATAAATAAAGTTTTTTAAAAAAATAAGATTTATTTATTATTATTAGGGAGCTCCCAGTGGCGCAGTGGGTTAAACCACTGACTTGCTAAACTTGTTGACTGAAAGGTCAGAGGTTCGAATCTGGTGAGCGCCGTGAGTACCCACTGTCAGTGCCAGCTTCTGCAAACCTAGCAGTTCGAAAACATGCAAATGTGAGTAGATCAATAGGGAAGGTAATGCTCTGGCGGGAAGGTAATGGCGCTCTATGCAGTCATGCCGTCCACCTGGCCTTGGAGGTGTCTACGGACAACACCAGCTCTTTGCCTTAGGAATGGAGATGAGCACCAACCCCCAGAGTCAGACACGACTGGGCTTAATGTCAGGGGAAAACCTTTACTTTACCTTACCTTTTCATTAGGAGACTGCAGCCCAGAAATAGTAAAGAGGTAGTGAAATAATATCTAGCTACTAGAAATGAATTCAAGTATTCAGGACCAGATGAATTGCATTCAAGAGTATTAAAGGAACTTACAGATATAATCTCAGATCCACCGTCAATAATTTTTGAGAATTCTAGGGGAACCGCAGAGGTCCTAGCAAACTGGAGGAAGCAAATATTGCTCTCATCCTCAAAAAGGGCAAAATGAGGATCCAAGCAACAACCAGCCTGTTAGCTTGATATCAATACCAGGAAAGATTTTAGAACAGATTATTAAATATTGGTCTGTGCACACTTAGAAAGGTATATTATAATTACTAATAGCCAATACAGAGTTCCTAAAAACATATAATAGAATATCTCACCTAGAATCCTTGAGCTGGAAGAGAACTCGTGGGCCATCCAATTCAACCCCCTGCCAAGAAGCAGGAAAATCGCAAAGCACCAAAGCTTCCAAAGAAGGCACGTCCACCACACTCCGGGCAGAGAGTTCCAGTGCTGAACAGTTTGGAAGTTCTTTCCCATGTTTGGGTGGAATCTCCTTTCCTGTAGTTTGAAGTCATTCTTCCACGTCCTAGTTTCCAGGGCAGCAGAAAACAAGCTTGCTCCTTCCTCCCTATGACTTCCCCTTACATATATATGTATGGCCATCATGTCTCTTCTCAGCCTTCTCTTCTGTAGGCTAAACATGCTCAGTGCTTTAAGCCACTCCTCATAGGGAACAGTGTGGCCAGAGCTGAGCACCACAATTCAAGAAAACTATTGAGAAGCTGGAATATGTCCAGAGGAGGGAGATGAAAAATGGCAAAAAGTTTGGAAACTATGCCCCATAAGGAGTGGCTTGGGAAGCTGGGTATGTTACCCTGGGGAAGAGACTGCATGACCATCTGTTGGGAGTGCTTTGATTGTGTATTCTTGCATGGTGGTGGTGTGATTGGTTGGCCTTTGTGGTCTCTTCAAATTCTGATTCTATGAATGCTGTCTGTGTTATTTTGATAACCTCACACCATACATTTGTCAAGAATTCTTTTCTTATTTCTTGAGTGTCAGCCTGGGCAAAGTGATACATTCGGAGATAATGCCAAATGTAGGAGAGAAGTGGTTCTTGCAACAACAAAAAAAAAAGGAAAAAAGACTTGGAGTTAAAAAGAACCAACACATTCCAAGGCATTTAGAAAATTTATTTTAATCTGAAAGGATGGGTTTTGGAAGTGTTCCACAAATATATCAACAGATGGATTTATATTGGATCCTGAAAGTCACAATACTGCTCTTCAGTGGATGAACTTTAGTTGTAAAATGAATTTGTCAAAATGAAAAACAGATTTATCTTCATAACACTTTTCTCTCCTTTACCATAAATTCCTTTTGCTAACTATTCTAATTCTTTGTAGTTTTTCATATTCTGTAAGTGATAGATATCGAAGAGCGCCAGTGTAGTATAGCGGCTTGAGTGTTGGACCATAACTCTGGAGGGCAGGGTCCTAATCTCTACTCAACCATAGAGAGACCGTGGGCAAGTCACTTTCTCTTAGGCCTCTTCTACACTGCCCTATATCCCAGGATCTGATCCCAGATGATCTGATTTAAACAGGATTATATGAATCCCCACTGCATGATATTCTGCTATAAGAAGATAATCTGGGATCAGATCCTGGGATATAGGGGCAGTGTGGAATGGGACTTAGAGGAAGGCAAAACCAAATCCCCTCTGAACAAATCTTACCAAGAAAACCTTATTTATAGGGTCTCCATTGGTTAGAAACAACTTGGGGTCCTTCCACATAGCCATATAACCCAGAATATCAAGACAGAATAACACACAATATCTGCTTTGAACTGGGATATCTGAGTCCACACTGCTATATATCCCAGTTCAAAACAGATAATGTGGGATTTTATTCAGCTGTGTGAAAGGGGACATGAAGGCACAGAACAACAATACTGAAGAATTTTTTTCTCCTGACCAACATAGTCTCAGCTACTGAAGTCTTCCATTGTCACTCATGCAAACTCCTTATACCTAATTGTTTTAGTGTTTACTGATCAGGAGTTGTATGGATGTTAGAAAGTTTAGTCTGTACAGATAGCTGTTGGGGAAAATGAGTAGAAACAAAATTTGAAATTAATTAACTGTATCTGCCAGTAAAACCTGTCAAACCCTAGAGTGTTAGTTGATGATTTTGGCTTTGGATGTTGTACATGGTATGAGTGCCCTGCATTCTGCTGAGCAAGAAGTTCAGTATTTATATACACCCATATGTTATTTATATACTACCAGGCACATTACCATATGTTGAAATTTCTCTAGAACTGTATTTCATATTAGTATTTCTGTTTCTTTCCCTAATTGCGCAACCTGTAGATATACAACAATGGGCTGTGACTGGTTTCCCCATGGGATAGCATAAGATGGTCCACCTAGTGAGTCTCCAGTGTGATCTTACAGGTACCAGGTGATGTGGGCAAAATACTTGCTTCCAGCTGGACAAGACAGGTTCCATGCCCCGCTCTGGAGTCCGTTAAAGAGACTTGATGAGACACAGACAGAAGGAAATAAAGGCAGAAACCTTCAGGCAGGAGAGACCTTATTTTGTTATCCCACTGCTGCCACCATTAATGATGGGATGACTAAATGGCAAATAAAACAGGGCAATGAGGCGAGTGGATAGTGGTAGTTTAGCTGTGGCTGAGCACTTTATTTATATATTTGTGTGGGGCTTGAGAGAGTGGCTTGAGAGAGGATTAAATGAGAAATGTTTGAGAGAGGGTTGATAGAGGTGTGTATGAGAGAGGTTTGACTTTTAAAATGCTTGTTTGTGTCTCTTTAATATGTGTAACCCAATACCATAAACTGAATCCTGTTCCAAATGATCTTCAGCCACCTTCCTTGAAGTAAATCTTCACTTTAGTAACTTGACATAAGTCTTTGTTGTAAGAAATTGAACAAAGAAATGTTTATTTAAGTATTCTCAGGCACACGAAGCGTATTGGTTACACAGTATTTTCTTCACAGTACTTTTTGGATATTGTTTCAGTTAACTTTTATTATCATGAACACTTGAAACAGTTTCTATATAATTTCCAGAATGACTTATCTTTTTTGCCAACCTGGTTTAGTAACTTCCTTCGCTTTTAAATGTTATTCTTTCTCAGTCCCCTGACTGGGTAATTTTAATCTTGCAGTTTCTTCACCTTAGCAATAGGTTAACTGTGAATTTATTTCTCAAATAACACTTTTCTCCTCAGTCCCACTGACTGACACTTAGACACAGTTTCTCCTTTTATCTACTTCAGCTCTGCCACTAAAGACATGATATAATACTGGGAATTCCTTTCCCCTAGCTCACAAGCTAGTTTCTAATTCAGAACTGGTTCATTTAACACTCTAAATATCAAGGCTGAAGACCTAAACTCCTTGGTTCAGCTCAAACATAGCCAGAACCAACCTTCCTTTAGCTCACCTGGCTAAAGACTTGCTAATATATTAAAATGCCAGTTCTTCTGTTGGCAGTTAGCTCTGCCCCTTTTCTCCCTAGCTCTTCTGAACTAGATACATTTCTACTGCAGGCTTTATTACTATGGCAATGCGTCAACCAAGCAGCTGTAGCCAAGGCTGGCCTGCTCAGTGAAGACTTCTCATGCAGGTCATTCCAGCTGAGCGGGGGGAACTCGCCAGCAGTGAACTCCAAGTAGGTTCAGATTCATTGGCTGGCGCCTCCTTGCAACTATTAAAGATATTCCTGGGCCATTGGGAGTGCCAGAAAGAAGACACAGCTCCACTCTGGACAGCTCCGCACTGTCCCCATCATGGTTCTATCCCCCATCCTGAATAGGAATCTCTGCCACCCACATATCCTAGAATACAGAAGAAAGGGCAACATTCAGGTCTATTACATCTAGTTTTCTCTCCCCCCTACCCAGAATCCTGAGATCCACAGACTGCAACTAAGGGAAGAAGATATACTTAAAAATCAAAAACTCTGTGCTGAAGAATCCTATATAGTTGTGACATATGAAGATCTTTCTCCAGTTATGAGCTTCATTTTCAGGGTTCATCATTTCAGCAGTGCAATTAAAAGGGTGGGAGTCACATTTTTGTCAATCTGTTTCAGATTACGCAGAGATCTACTAATTGATCATGATGTACCTTCTGTCCACCCTGACCTAGCAGAAGTATCCTTACAGGCAAAACAGTGGTAGAAGTCCAGGTTAATTGGTCAGGTCAGTGTTAGGGGCAGACCCAAGTATCTCCACACTTGCCGACTGTGCCTCTCTCTGTTATTCTTGTAATGCCTTTTATTAAGAGGGAAAGACACCTTCCCCAGGTTATTTCTCTGAAGCAGGAGTCTCTTCCCATAAACCATCCCTTCTTGCAAGTCATTGGTATAGTAAACTGCAGTCCATTTGCTGCTCCATCACCATTGAGCCAAGACCAAGACTCCTCCAAAAAAGCAATCATAGCTTTGTTTTTGAAAATGACTATGATGCAGCTTCTAAGAAGTAATTAAGCAGAACAGAGAACAATTGGCTTACTTCCCTTTACATAAGCTGACTTCTGCCCTATTACCTGCCTGGTTTATAAAATAAAATTGGTTCCTAGAGGTTAGGAAACACAAGTCCCCCAGTGGGTTATAATTTTTCCTTCAGTGCTTTCCACTTCAGCATTTACAGCTGAAGCTGATGTCCTGTAATTAGGAACATACATAGACTGGGAGGTAATTTGGGTGCAGAGTTAATGAACTGTAGCTTCCAATAATTGCTGAAGAATTTGAGTGTGTTAACTTCTGAATTAGCTAGTGGACGGGACTGTGCTCCATGGGAATGCTCCTAATTGGATAGGACCCTCCCTCTCTATGGAAAGTAACAATACATTTGATCATACATTCAGTGCAGGTGATTGAGCATACATCTTTAAAGAAACAAGTCTCTTGTGCCAACATAGAAACACTTTAGCCATATTTTGTTGTATGCACATCTTGTGTGTTGAACTCCTCAGCAGGGAACTGACTTGTAGCATAGCTGAGCTGTTCAGGGCGTAATAAACCTACATCTGTGTTGACTAGTTGTGGTAAAATTTGCAGGAAGCAATGCTGAGATCTCGGTGGTGCAGTTAAAGCACTGAGCTGCTGAACTTTCTGATCAAAAAATCACAAGTTCAAATTCAGGGAGCTGCATGAGCTCCCACTGTTAGCCCCAGCTTCTGCCAACCTAGCAGTTCGAAAACATGCAAATGTGAGTAGATCAATAGGTAGATCAGTAGATCCAGTGGGAAGGTAATGGCACTCCATGCAGTCATGCCAGCCACATGACCTTGGGGATGTCTATGGACAATGCTGGCTCTTTGGCTTAGAAATGAAGATGACCACCACCCCCCAGAGTCGGACATGATTGGACTTAATGTCAGGGGAAAACTTTTACCTTTGCTTTACCTAACAATGAGATCTGATACTAACATATTTTCTGGCCTAAATCCCACATATTCCAATATTTCACAAATGAATATGGGAACTTGTGTGGCTAAGCAGCACCAGAGTGCGGTTATCAACTGCTCAGTTGATAATTTATTTTTATTTATTTCGGTTACTTCTACCCCGCCCTTCTCACCCTGGAGGGGACTCAGGGCGGCTTACAAAGGCACAGTTCGATGCCAGCATCACATAACAGTAGTATAAAACAATATAGCAGCAATTAACAGTTAACCAACAGTTCCTGCATTACAACAATAAAACCAATAAAACCAAAAAAAATTTTTGGTCATGTCAGGAGTGTCCTGTTGTGAGATAATTGGCCGTCTGCAAGGACGTTGCCCAGGGGACGCCTGGATGGTTTATATGATTTTTTTTATCATCCTTGTGGGAGGCTTCTCTAATGTCCCCGCATGAGGAGCTGGAGCTGATAGAGGGAGCTCATCCGCCTCTCCCCGGATTCGAACCTGCGACTTGTTGGTCTTCAGTCCTGCCAGCACAGGGCTTTAACCCACTGCACCACCAGGGGCTCCAATACAAAACCAATACAAACCAATTACTCCTCATTAACGGTCAGCGTTCGCCATCTCATAGTCCCATTTCCAATTCCACTTTGTCAGTCGTGTCAGTCCTAGTCATCTGATTGTCCTTATCTAGTTGTCAGATTGCCCAAAGGCCTGGTCCCACAACCACGTCTTTAATTTCCTCCTGAAGGAGAGGAGGGATGTTGATGACCTAATTTCCCCCGGGAGTGAGTTCCACAGGTAACCACACACAAGCCAGGAGAGTCCACAGCATATTGCTTTTGCCAGAGCCTTCTGGGAGGGGAATGATTCTCCACTCCTCCACTGAATTACCTTTGCACTTTGATCACAGTTTGTAACAATTGAAGCAACAAAGTAAGTGGACGTAGGTAAAAGAAACTGTGATTTTTAAAAGCATATGAAAAAGTGATACAGCAGAAGATTAATGAGGACAGTTGGGTGGGTGGGTGGTGGTGGTGGGGGGATGCTATGCTACTGTTAGGCTGGATCTATACCCCTGTATTCCAGGACCTGATAGCAGATTATCTGCTTATCCCAGGCTATCTGGCAGTTTTGACTCATATAATCCAGTTCAAAGCAGATAATCTGGGATCAGATCCTTGGACACAAGGCAGTGTAAATCCAACCTTAGTCACATCTAGAAAGGACACATCTAATTAATTGTTGAATGACTTAACACTTATGTACATTTAATTGAACTTGGGGTTCACACCTCTGTATATATGTAGTTGTTAATACTAATTTTATTCCACTTTCCCCAAAACTGATCCTCAATGCAGCTTACCAATAAAAACAAGTAAAATATAGTTAAGACCATGACTTCAAGCATACTGTGTATCCTGTAAACAGCTATTATTATCACTTTATTCATTTATATCCCACCAAGTAATGTGGCTCAAGGTGGCTTACATAATAATAAATCTGGTGCAGATTAAAACACACAAAAACATCAGTAAAATAAACTAAAGTTATATTTAAATGCAATTTAAGAACAATTTTACTACATCATTGTGTATAATGGGAATTGAGAATTCATGGAATTTGGTGTCCTAGTGGGATTCTGGAACCAAACCCCAGCAGATGCACCACCAGTTAGGTGTACATAGTGTCAATTAGATGATGACTGTTAAGTTATGATGGATCAGACAAAAGGATTCTCTAGCTAAGCTTTCTATGCTGACAGAGGCTAATATGGAAAATCAAAGAGTCAACTCTTCCTCATAGCCCAGATTGAGTTTTGCAACTTTGGTAAAACACTGGATTTTTTTTTAAAAAAATGGAAGTATAAAATGTAAATTATTGGGTATATGTAAAACAATTTTGAAAAAAATAAAATAGGAGGGATTGTTTACTGGCCCAACACTGGACTGACTGATGTACAGACTTCCCTCCACATTTGCAGTTTTGACTTCCTTGGATCTGATTAGAAATTATTCCCCTAAGAAATCCCAGATGTCTTACCCGCTGGTAGGAATTGTGGGAGCTGAAGTTTAAAACTCCTGGAGGACCAAAGGTTGGGAACCACTTCTCTACATCCTCCACTGTGTCTCTATGGCCAACTTCCTCCAATTATGCTGGAGAAACTAGGGATTTCCAGAGAGAACATTCCTCTAGGACTCTTAGTCCCCCAATGTGATTATACGGCCAGTTTCCAATGGAAGTTGACCACAGAGTCATGTCGGAAAATCTAGACATTCTTAAAGAGAGGTTCTTTCAGGTAAAAAAATGAGCAATATATTTATTTATGTTTTTTCACTTCCGTGGGGATTTTGTGCTAGCCAAAGTGAATGTGGAGGGCTGACTGTATATGCTTCTTATAAAAGCCAAAACCAGCTTGAAGCTCAACTTGTATCATTTCTTCTTTTGATGTTATATCTGTATGTAGTGCCCTGTTTCCTTTCATCTCATGGATATCGAGGAAAGGAGATTAAAGGAAACTATATCACAGTGAGGATGTTCACTCTTTTTCTTCTCTCTACAGCTGTGTGTGACCCTCCATGCCAGAACAAAGGATCCTGCAGTCGTCCTCAGCTTTGCATTTGCCGTTCCGGTTTCAGAGGATCCCGATGTGAAGAGATAGTTCCAGAACAAGAGTATCATCCACCTGGCCATGCAACAGCCTTACAACCTTCAGGAGGCTCTCTTCAAAGAAGATTGGGAAGTGCAGTGAGAGATGGTATGCCAAGAGGAGAGCAGCGACCTCCCACCCAGAAGCTACCAGCTGGGTAAGGTGCTCCAGACTATACTGAAAAGGTGATTTGGGAGGACTACTATTTCTGGAATCTCTTGGCCAGCCTAGCCACTGGTAATGCTGGCTGAAGGATTCAGGTACCTGTAGTCCCCCAAAGCCACTTTTTAAACCTCTGCTTAAGGGCTGTTGTTCCTGTTTGTGAAGAGGAAGGGTCAGAGATATATGGTGTGTTTGTTGGACTGAAACTTAATTCCTGTCCAGAGCCAGGGCTCTTTTACAACCTCATCAAACAGGGCTGAATTCAGCAGCATACGCTGGTTCCCTATTCCCTTTGTCACAAAGCCCGCTGGTTCCCATCTCCTTTGTCACAATGCTCGCTGGCTCCCATCCCATGAGGCACAGCTACTTATGATGGGGCTCTGTGGTTAAGGTGAGGGGGAACTGGCGTATACTGCCAATTCTTCCCGTGTTGTATAGAGATCAGTGGCGGGAAGCTAGGCAACAGACATTTCCCCTTTTGGGGTGAGATAAGGGGGAAAGCTGGGTGATGTGGGGTGACAGGGTCCCCTGCCAGGCACTGCCAGATTCCAGTGGCAAATGGGATGAGGTCTTTACACTATATTATAATGGTAAGATTGCACTTTAATTGCTATAGATGCATCTTGTGGAATCTTGGGGTTTGTTAGGAGAGGCAGACCAATTCTTTAGCTGATAATTCTAAATACCCTCTTCTAAACTGGAAATCCTAGGATCCCATAGAATGTAGTCATGGGAGTTACAGTTCAATAATATTGCTATAATTATGTGGTGTGAAGTGGCCCTAGATGGAGAGAAGTCATGCCTAATCTGAAAGTCTCCCATACAACTTCTAGTCTTATTGCTCTATAGCTTTAACTATCTATAATACCTAGTATTGCTCAGGAGACATACAATGTGAAACATAAAACACAGGCATAAACTATTAACACAACATATACATTAAAACCAATTTAAGAACCACTTCTGCTCCCTTCTTTTGTGCAAGGTAAGCTACCATGGGTCAAGATTTTAATAAAGGGCCTAGACTGTTGAGCATGTTGGGCCGAGGCTAGTGTAGAGAAAAGGGAAGTGTGGGGCTGGCAGATTGCTACAGTGAAGGGACCGGTCTCAGCAATGGTCATACAGGGGGACTGGAAATGTCCCAGAGAGCGGTCAGAGAAATAGTCAAATCCTAAGATCATTGGAATAAGTAGTATCAGAACCCTATGCTTCTCTAGCTATTTGAAATGATATTTACCAAAGTCTAATGACAGGTGAAATGCAAACCATTGAATTTGACTTGTGCAGCTGTAGACTAGACTGTGACCCTTCTTGATCTAGAATATACTTTGAAATGGTAACATCATTTAGATGGTATACCTTGTGTTCTTATTTCCAGTGAATTTGTCTCCCAGATCAAGGGTGGCAGAACAGAACATAAATGTTGTCTGATACCTTCGTATGACACAACTCCGTAATTGGAGAAAAGACCATGGCCTTTCAGCTATTGTATCTGTCCAGACAGTCAGACACAGTGATTATCAGAGGGCCTTAATTTGGGATTTTGAATGTCCAGCTGCTCCTTGCTGCTTAAGATTCATTGGCTCTATACCAAGGAAATACAACCTTGCTAACTAAAGAATATGTTGGCTTTATTCATTAAAATTATTTTAATGTGAAAGACTAGAATTACCTACAGGAACATTTGGGACTCTTCCTTATTTATTTAGTTTTTGTACAAATTGCTTCGGAAAAGGGGAGATGATGGTATGCCTAAATGCTATAGTTGAGTAATTCTGGCATTGTTCTTGTAATTCAAAAGAGCTTGTGAATGACTTTTCTTGGCAGCTGATTTCACTAACATGCATATCCTGAGTGTGTTTTCTGTCCCGCAGTGATAAAGATTCTACACATGCTTCAAAGGTCACTGCTGTTCAAAATGTAATTAAGTGTTCTCAAGATACGGGTACCAGTTTAGTCTGGCATTCAACTATTGTATATATGTCTGAAGTATATTATAGCCAGGCTCTTGCCCTTTGTCAGGGAGATGCTGGTGTTTATTTGACACAGGTTTAAAGAGAAGCTGGTTGTTGCCTGTAGGCTATGGGGATAAATATTTATTATATTTATGTTTATTATATTCTTATGTTATTTTTCATGGGAGTAGGGAATGCACCCTCCACACAACCGCTTCATTTTGTCTTTGTAATAGCCCTGTGGGATGAGAAATGATGACTGGCTTGATGACATCCAACTAAGTGAGATTTTGAACCTTGAGTTCTCTGTTCTTCTTCTTCTCTGTTATAACTTCATTGTTGTTGTGTGCCTTCAAGTCATTTCTGACTTGGCAAGTTTTCTTCAGAAAGACATTGCAATGCTTTCTTGCTTGCGGTTGTGTGATTTGTCATGGACCATCCAGTGGGTTTTCATGGAAAAGTGGGAATTTCAACCCTGGCCTCTTGGAAACTGGAGTGGTGTAGCCCATTGGGTGACCATAGGTAAGTCACACTTTCTCAGCCTCAGAAGAAGGCAAAGACAGGAAAGACTTGAAAGTATGCAATGCCACTGTTCATTATTCATTTTATTTTATTTGTTATATTTATATTCTAGGAATACATATCACTTCTGCTTCCCACATTACCTCCATAACAGCAAATCAATTGAGAGTTTCATGGTTAAGCCACTTAGAGTCTCCTTGTGGAGAGAAAAGCAGGGTATAAATAAACATAAACATAAACATAATAATAATAATTACAATAATAATTCAATAGAGACTGGAACCTAGATTGAATCACTACACCACTCTCAATGTGCTCTCTTTATGAGAGGACTAGAAATCCCGAGTTTATAATTTGAAAGGAACTGTAACAATATGAACAACTCACATTTTATTGACCCCACCCATCTTGCTTATCTGAAATACCTTTAGAGGGTTCACTGGGTGAGTCCAAGGATGGTTTATAGCTCTGTACCTTTGAGGGAGGAAGTCGTTGTCATCTGAAGTAGTTCTGCGGACTTTTCAGAGAAAACATTTAGAATTACCACCACCTGGTTGTAAATATCCCTTTTTGGTCAAGGTGACTGTAAATAGTAGCAGCATAGTTTCAGAGTTTCTTGGTGTAGATAGATTACTTGGATCAATTTCAGTCTGTTTCAGATCTAGTAATCCTGGTAGGTGCCCTACATGGGGAAAAAAGCAAGGCTAATGCAACCCTGTTATATCACTCCTACCTTAAGGTTTGGTTCCAAATAGTGGTATTGGGGAGGGAGGTGCCTCTGACCCTTGACAACTGCTGGATACCAACCAGAGCACAATCTTGTCCGTGATATTTTTTACATCTCAAGAATTTGAGAATAGCTGTCATCAGTACGCAGATCTAATTTAGAAGTTATCCTAAATTAGAAAATGAGTCAGTGGGGCATTAGCAAACCAGAGTGGTTCCAAGAGGTGATTGATTAATTAACTGGGACCAGGATAGAGGTCCTATGGATATATCTTTCAATCCATAGGACCTTTATTGATAGCATTGTACTTCTATATACAAGGATAGCGACATACTGATGGTACTCTTGGAATCATCTCTATAATTAGCCTCTGTGGCAAAGAACACATTAGCTATTTAATACATACAGCGGCTATATCAAGTCCTGGGAAGTGAGTCTGGTTACAGTTATCCATGCTTTGGTAACCTTTGGACTGGAGTTTATATTGTGCTCTATACATAGGGCTATCCTTTATGTGGAAATCAGACCAGTGAAGCAAACAAAGAAGCAGACAGACAAAAAATGAGTTCAGCCTATTATTATTATTTTTAAAAATAGAAACAAATGAAAAGGCATATAATTTTTTTCTTTTTCTTTTGCCACTCCAATGACTGCTCGGGTTGGAGAGACACACATTCCGGTGATTTTAATTAAAATTTAAAAACATTTATAGTGATTATGTTAGACAATATCCTGAGATTGGAGTTGTTGCTGTTGCTATTATATTATTATAATATTGAGTTCTAACCATCCTTTGTCAACAAATTTCTGGGGGGGGGGGGGGCAAGTGCTCTTTTAGAGTTCAAGAATGGTGCCTGTTGTGAATTGAAGACAGCAGTTTATTCATAGCCCAGTTGCTGTTTGTTGCTGTGTGCCTTCAAGTCAATTCTTACTTATGGCAACCTTATCATAGGATTTTCTTGGCAAGGTTTATCGTGAAAGGATTTGTTTCTGACAAAATATGATTTGCCCAATGTCATCTAATGGGTTTCCATGGCTGAGCAGAAATTCAGACCCTGGTTTTCTGAGTTGTATTCCAGTGCTCAAGTCATGACACCATAGGGGTTCTCTGGAAGTCTGGAGTCCATTCTAAATAGGGAGTTAAACTAGACATGTATAGCTTTGACAATAATACAAACTAACCAACAATGAGCAAGCACTATTTGGCAGACTATGTACACATGTCTTAACTGTTGGAAATAGCAACCTTCTTCCACAAGCCTCCACTAGTTATTTGTTGTGTATATTTAATTCAGATTGCTTACTGTATTGTATATGTGTGTATTGGTATGCAATTTTACTGTATCTCTTTGTTGTGGGAGGGGCTGCAGACCATGTGATCAGAACTGGGCTTGTTCAGGACTCAGACTCCATTTTAGAACAGTATGCTTTGAAGAAGACGGTAAGAACAGTTTGCTTTCAGATGCCAGCAGGAATTGTATACTTTAGACTTCAGTAGGAACAGTATGCTTAGAGTCTCCATTTGACTTTCAGACTAGACAGAGACTCTATTACACTCTCAAAACAGAGAGATGCTTTGGACTATGGACTATTGATTCTAAGAAAGATACCCTGTATTACCTACACAGAGAAACTACTACAAATTACTTGTAACTGGATTGATAAGCAAAGTACCTGCATTTTATTTATTTATTTATTTATTTATTTAGTACACTTGTATACCGCTAATATCTCAGCCTGTGCGGCGACTCATTGCGGTTTACAACATATTTAAAAATACAATATTCACTTTAAAAATATAAAATAAAATATAAAAATACATACATATACATACATAGTATTGGGCCACCAATACAGACCGGAACATCTCATAGTTAAAGTTGTAATCCTATTCGTTATCCTTGATTGCTAGTCCATGATCAAAACATCATCACATCGGAATTAGTTGAAAACTTGCTCGAACATCCAAGTTTTCAGTTTTTTCCGAAATGCCATTAGCGAGGTAGCTGATCTTATTTCAGTAGGGAGGGCATTCCAAAGCCGGGGGGCCACCACAGAAAAGGCCCTATCTCTCGTTCCCGCAAGCCGCACTTGTGAAGCAGGCGGGATGGAGAGAAGGGCTTCTCCTGAAGATCTTAGGGTCCTGGTGGGCTGATAGGCCGAGATACGTTCGGATAGGTATGTAGGGCCAGAACCGTTTAGGGCTTTAAAGGTCAAAGCCAGCACTTTGAATTGGGCTCGGTAGCTAATCGGTAGCCAGTGGAGCTGGTACAGCAGAGGAGTTGTATGCTCCCTGCGCCCTGCTCCTGTTAATACCATGGCTGCCGCCCGTTGGACTAATTGGAGCTTCCGGGCCGTCTTCAAAGGCAACCCCACGTAGAGAGCGTTGCAGTAGTCAAGGCGGGATGTAACCAGAGCGTGGACTACCGTGGCCAAGTCAGACTTCCCAAGGTACGGTCGCAGTTGGCGCACGAGTCTTAACTGTGCGAATGCTCCCCTGGTCACCGCCGAAACCTGGGGATCCAGGCTCAGCGATGAGTCCAGGATCACACCCAAACTGCGAACCTGTGTCTTCAGGGGGAGTGCGACCCCGTCTAACACAGGCTGTAACCCTATACCCTGTTCGGCCCTGCGACTGACCAGGAGTACCTCTGTCTTGTCTGGATTCAATTTCAATTTGTTCGCCCCCATCCAGACCGTCACAGCGGCCAAGCACCGGTTCAGGACCTCGACAGCCTCCTTAGTAGCGGGTGGGAAGGAGTGACAGAGCTGGACATCATCTGCGTACAGATGACACCGCACCCCGAAACTCCGGATGATCTCGCCCAGCGGCTTCATGTAGATGTTAAACAACATGGGGGACAGTATTGAACCCTGAGGAACCCCACAAAACAAAGGTTGTGGGGTAGAACAGGAGTCCCCCAGTGACATCTTCTGAGACCGACCCTCGAGGAATGACTGGAGCCACTGCAGAGCAGTACCTCCGAGACCCATTCCCGCGAGGCGTCCCAGAAGGATACCGTGGTCGACGGTATCGAAGGCCACTGAGAGGTCGAGTAGCACCAACAGGGACACACTCCCCCTGTCGAGCTCCCGACGGAGATCATCCACTAAGGCGACCAAGGCTGTCTCGGTACCATGTCCCGGCCTAAAGCCAGACTGTGCCGGGTCCAGATAATCCGTGTCTACCAAGAATGCCTGGAGTTGTGAGGCCACCACACGTTCCATGACTTTGCCCAAAAAGGGAAGATTGGAAACAGGCCGATAGTTTACCAATTGAGTGGGGTCCAGTGATGGTTTCTTCAACAGCGGTTTTATCACAGCTTGCTTTAAGCTGGCTGGAAAAATGCCTTCCCGAAGGGAGGCATTAACCACCACCTTAACCCACTCGGCCAATCCCCCTCTGGCCTCCTTTAGAAGCCAGGATGGGCAGGGGTCTAGGATGCATGTGGTAGCTCTCATTCCTCCAAGCACCTTGTCCACATCCTCGGTTTGAACCAATTGAAATGAATCCATCAAAATCGGACAAGCAGATGCTCGTGTTACATCCTCAGAGACTGCCGTTAATATGGTGTCCAGTCCAGAGCGGATCAAAGCGACTTTGTCTGTAAAGAACCGAGCAAAAGCTTCACAGCGAGCTGCCGCGTCATCGGGGCACCCATCCTGAATGGTGGGTTTTAAAAGGCCTCTGACAACTCGGAACAGTTCAGCCGGACGGTTCTTTGCAGACGCAATAGTGGCCGCAAAGA
The DNA here is from genome assembly GCF_037176765.1 of Anolis sagrei. Taxonomy (NCBI): domain Eukaryota; kingdom Metazoa; phylum Chordata; class Lepidosauria; order Squamata; family Anolidae; genus Anolis; species Anolis sagrei. The sequence goes on along the minus strand of NC_090021.1, from coordinate 304,586,201 downwards.
AAGTTTTCTTTGCGGCTCTTATTGCCGCGGCATATGACCTTAAAAAGGACACAAACCGTGTTCGGTTTGGCTCGCTCGGATCCGAACGCCACACGCTCTCTAGTTCCCTCTTCTTTCGCTTCAACACCGCCAGCTCCTCAGTAAACCAAGGAGCTGGTTTAGTTCGGCTACTTGAGAGGGGACGTTCTGGAGCGATCGTGTCTATTGCCCTGGTCATCTCCCCATTCCAGAGAGCGACCAGGGCATCAACAGGATCACCAACCGAGGTGGCGGGGAAATCCCCAAGAGCCATCAGGAATCCTTCCGGATCCATAAGCCTCCTGGGGCGGACCAATTTAATAGGTCCTCCACCTCTGCGGAGGTTAGGGGGCGCAGTAAGTCTAAAGCTGACCAGGTGGTGGTCGGTCCATGGCAACGGAGAGATGGATAACTCCTCAACACCGCCACCTTCCTCCCATCCCTGGCAGAAAACCAAGTCCAATGTATGTCCAGCACTGTGGGTGGGGCCAGATACTTGTTGGGACAGACCCATGGTCGCCATGGTGAATACATGAAGTTTGTGAGTAATCCAACTATGTTTTTAAGAAGTCTGCTTATTTTTGTCTCTTGAGAGCATGATTTAAAGGCAAATATATTTAAAGGAGAGTAGATTTTTGGGCAACTAAAAGGAACACTTCTGAAACTCTACATATATGTGTGTGTGCTCGCGCGCATTGTCATATCTTTGTCCCTAACAGTTCAAAGACATACCTAGGTAGATCAGTTTAATAGTTGAGAAACCCAATTGCCTTGCATGAAAACTGGTGAATGCCATTTTCCTAAATTGTTATGACTAATACAGTGGTTCTCAACCTGTGGGACCCCAGATGTTTTGGCCTTCAACTCCTAGAAATCCTAACAGCTGGTAAACTGGCTGGGATTTCTGGGAGTTGTAGATTAAGAACCACTACTCTTACAGGTCATGCTTTTTACCAAGAGGTTATGGCATCATTTTTCAAAAGGTTGTGACTTCTAACAAGGTCATGTATTTCCAAAGATCATAACATTTCCAAAAGGTTATGGAGATTTTCATTATCCAAAACTAACTGGTATATCTTACTAGTGAAACATAACAGGTTGTTTCAGGATGTGATTTGGAATGTCCTCTACATGCTCAAAGCTTCACAACTGTTTTTGAGGTTGCAATTAATGCAGAATGCAATGACCAGACTACTTAATGAGACCTCCTACAATGCATGTTCAAGTTGTTCACCATATGGACTAAAATATCTACACTGGTTACAGTTTAGATAGCATGCCATGTTATGTTAGATATTGAGTTGAGATATTACATTTGGCTTATGATGAGAGCATCATAAACCAAGTGTAATACATCAGCTCAATATTTAACATCAGTATGGCATGCTGTCTAAACTACACAGCTCAAGACCAGATCATCTGAGGGACTACTCTTCTGCATAAAGTGTCCCAGTCTTATTATGTGTGTTTGTTTATTGTATTACAGTATCGTGAAGCTTGTTTGGGTAAAGTGCAGAGGAGACTCTTCTCTCTTTGGCTTCCTATCATGTGAAAAGGTCCCTTACATGAGCTAGGATCTGCAGCTAGGATGGAAGGAAGGCCATTCCTTGCTTGCTGGGATAAGGCACAGTGGAGATGTATTGGGTGCCCTAACAAATAGCAAAAGATCAGTTAATTTACTATATATTGTTAATTGTAGGAAACCATTGTTGGGATTTCCATTTTCAGGAGGCAAAATTCAGTGGTTGGGTTTGGCCCTTGGAGGAACTTGGGAGAGATGGTTTTCTATTCAATTGCAGGAAAATACCAGTAATGCCACTTGTGTGGGCTGCTTTTCATTTTTAATTTCTTAATAGTATCAAGGGAGTAATTCAGGCTTTGAGGCCTTATTTTGCTTTGTACTGCCTACACACACACACAAAGGTGGTCCTTGCCATTGCCATTTACATTTACACTATTAAATAAAAGTGGAAATGAATTTGGTTTCAGTGGCTTGGAAGAATATTTCAAAGAGTTGCAGTAAAGGCTTACACTGCTTTGCAAAGTATCTAAATTATCTGAAATGAAATAAATGGTTCTCATGGGAAGCTGGGCTAGTGTTTTTATACTGAATTTCCTAACTTTTATTGCCTCAGCTGGCCAGGATTTTGGTAAGACCTTAAACAAGATACAACATTGGTGGCCTTCAGTGTATATCACTAGGAACATTTCTTTTCCACACTACCTGTGATGTTTCTAGAAATGATATAGCCTACCAGGCTTATCCCTCCAAGATGACTGAAATATAATTGCTGTTCATAATGTGTTCCAGCATGGTATTAATTTCATAAGATCCAAGCCACAGCGAATGCCCATATGCTCTTTCTTGTTGTTGCCTTCCATATGACTTCCGCTTAAATATTTAAACATGGCTATCATGTCCTCTCTTAATCCTCCTTCCCCAGGCTACACATACCCAGTTTCCCACACACTCCTCAAAGGGCTTAGCTTTCAGGTCTTTTACCATTCACCCTCTGTTTATAAACTTCTAGAGAAGGAAGACTCTGCAACGCTCCAAAGCATCGTATTCTACTGAAAGATAGCTCTTACAGTCAGGAAGTGCTCCCTTTAGGTCAGTGTTTCTCAATCTGGAGGGTCAGTGTATCTCAATCCGGAGGGTCAGTGTTTCTCAATCTGGAGGGTCATGAGGGGGTGTCAGAAGGGTTGCCAAAGACCATCAGAAAACATAGTATTTTCTGTTGGTCATGGGGGTTGTATGGGAAGTTTGGGCCAATTCTATCATTGGTGGTGTTCAAGATGCTCTTTGATTGTAGGGGAACTATAAATCCCAGCCACTACAACTCCCAAAAGCCAAGTCTATTTTCTTCAAACTACACCATTGTTCACATTTGGGCTTATTGAGTATTCGTGCCAAGTTTGATTCAGATCCATCATTGTTTGAGACCATAGTGCTCTCTGGATGTAGGTGAACTACAACTCCAAAGTTCAAGGTCAATGTCCACCAAACCCTTCCAGTATTTTCTGTTGGTCATAGGGGTTCTGTGTGCCAAGTTTGGTTCAATTCTATCATTGGTGGAGTTAACTATATATCCCAGTAACTACAACTCCCAAATGACAAAATCAATCCCCCCACCCCCCAACTTCACCAGTATTCAAATTTGGGCGTATCGGGTATTTGTGCCAAATTTGGTCCAGTGAATGAAAATACATCCTGCATAACAAATATTTACATTACGATTCCTAATAGTAGCGAAATTACAGTTATGAAGTAGTAATGAAAACAATGTTATGGTTGGGGGTCACCGCAACATGAGGAACTGTATTAAGGGGTCACAGCATTAGGAAGGTTGAGAATCACTGGTTTAGGTGGAACTCTTTTTCTGTAGTTTGACTCTATTGCTCCTAATCTTTGGAGTAACAGAAAATTTTTCCATCCTCAATATTTAAATATTTAAACATACTATTAAGTCCCCTGGTAACCTTCTCTTCCATAGACTAAACATATGCAGATTCCCAAGCCACTCCTATAGGGCTTAAGTTCCAGACTCTCTATCATTTTGGTTGCCCTTCTCTGGACATGCTCCAAATTGTCAATATCCTTGAATTGCTCATGAAATTGGCACTTGGCAGTTTTTTTTCTAGATCTTGAATTGGTGCCACCAGTTACATCTGTTCGTTATTCATTTTGATGTGGTGAATGCTTGGCTGTGGCTCTCTTCATAATAAGCACCAGTTAATGAGTAGAATTCCTGGCAATTGTCAAAGAGAAAGATGACAACCAGTTTTCTCCATTGCATTATTGAGAAAGTTAGGACTCAGCCATGATTTAACACTGTAGCCGAGCCTCCCCAGAGTTGGTGCCCTTCAGTGATTTTGCACTAAAAACCATGCTGTCCCTCACCATAGATGGTAGATGGTAATCTAATGCTTGACTGAGGGAAACCAGGACACAAAGGCCAAGTAACACCAGAGAGTCATCAACATGGCAAGAGGGATTAACAAAGAAGAATACAAGGTGCAGGTTCTTATCTACAAAGCCTTGAACGGTTTGGGACCCACCTACCTGCGTGACCGCATTTCCATTTACGAACCTACACAATCTCTTCAATCTTCTGGAGAGGCCCTTCTCTCATTCCCGCCCCGATCGCAAATGCGACTTGTGGGGACGAGGGAGAGGGCCTTCTCTGTGGTGGCCCCTCGACTCTGGAACTCGCTCCCCAGAGATATTAGGCAAGCCTCCACCCTGGCAGTCTTTAGGAAGAGCTTGAAAACTTGGCCATTCCAGTGCGCCTTAAATGAATGAATGAACAATAATACTCTGGCATGACCTACCTTTGGAAAAATGCCCTCAGTGGCACTTTATTTTCCCTGCTGTGCAATCTCACCCTTCTCTATTTTTTCGGATCCCCTGTCCAGATACATTACACTGCTGTCTCACCCAGTGTTTTTAAATTTTTAATTCATTGAAATCAGCCCACCCAATATGATCAATCTCTGTGTTTTAAATGTTGTGATTTTATATTGTTGATGTGTTCTTAAAATGGTTTTGTATTTTTATATTTTTGCTGTGTTCTGTTGTATATTGTTTTACTGTATTGCTGGGCTTGGCCTCATGTAATCTGCCCCAAGTCCCCTTGGGGAGATGGTGGCGGGGTATAAATACAGTTTATTATTATTGTTATCTATATTATTATCTATATTATTATTATTATTATTATTATTAATAATAATAATAATAATAATAATACACAAACTAGGAGAAACTACAGTGGCTTGCATTTGTCCAAATCTACAAGGAGGGGAAAGATTCACCTCCCCTGCTCTCCTCCCTGCTTTCTATTGAGTTAACTGATTTCAAACTACTTTTGCATTTAGAATTCAGTTTGCAAAAACATGTGGAAGGCAACCTGGAACTGAATAATGTGATAGGCACCTGTTTTTTGCTCCCATAAAAATATAGTATGGTAAATGTACATTTTTGGTTATAGGAGTCTGGAGCGCTGAGTCTTTCTATTGCAAATCGTCGCTGGCCTCCGACTCTTCTTTTTTAGTTCCAGTGTGATTATGTCACAAGGTAGTCATGACAGAATTGAGGAATGGAAAAGAATTATCTGAGAGTATATAATGCAGGTTAGTGTAATCAACTGTCAGATGTGTAATCAGCTGTCAGATGTGCAACAGATTCTAAGGTTGATATAACGTTCATTTGGGGAAGCACTAGAACACACATGTCAGGGCCCTTTCCACACAGCTGTATAAAATCTACACTGAACTGGATTATATGGCAGTATGGACTCAGATAACTCAGCTCAAAGCAGACATTGTGGATTATCTGCCTTGATATTCTGGGTTATATGGCTGTGTGGAAGGGCCCTCACATGCATGCCTCACAGGACCAATCTGGCCCACCATTGTCTAATATTAGGCTAGATGTAGAGCCATTTTCAGTCCCTTTGATCTTTTGCAGAATGTACCTCTGGATTCCCCTGAAAGTCAATGGTCATTTCAGAAAAACCAGAAGTCAGAAATCAGAAGTTTGATTTATGTTTTTGCTCATTTCTGGAGGGGTTTCTTTTAGCAATGGTCTTATGGTCTCTAGGTCTCTAGGTTGGTTCTGAGGACTACAAGGATGTCTATGGCATTGCCACTTGTGGCCTACGGTCTATATAACTCCCACTCTGGCCTACTTTGAGACACAGCAGCTTTCCAGGGTCTGTGTTACTTGGGTTGGATTGGAAGGAATTTTAACAAAAAGGACAGATCAGAGGCTGTATAAAAATTAAACAACGTTTTATTTAAACAAACTGAATTTCCTTTCCTTTGGTTGCCACTGTAAGTCTTTAGGAATAGGAAATCCTATGAGCTTCTGCAGCCCTGTACTTAATCCAAAATGTGGTTTATTTTACTATCCACATTTTCTACAGCTTCAACACAGCTGTAGAAAATCCACATTGAACTGGATTACATGGCAGTGTGGACTCAAATATTCCAGATCAAAGCAGATATTGTTGATTGTCTGCCTTAATATTCTGGGTTATATGGCTGTGTGGAAGGGCCCCCAGTCTTTCACATCAGTTGTTTCTTGAGATACTTTTAATACCAGGGACTGAACCAGGGCTCCTTTGGATGGGTTCAGCCAATGTGTTGTTGACCCGTTCAGCTCTTCGATTCAGTTCCTAGTCTCTTCAGATAGAAAGCTCAGGAAAGCTTGCAGCAAGAACACACTGACAGGCCCATAGCCAGGATTTCGATTGAGGGGGGGGGGCGCTGAGTTTGTTTGGGGGGGGGGGCTGAGACTGAGTGAAAGAGGGTTTACCCTAGCAAACCTTTTGTATCGTTACCCCAAATACTCCCATGCATATGCGATATATTGAGTATGGTGATCAGATCATGATATGAATAAACATAACAGTTTAAATAATGCACCAGTAAGGCTTTTTCGCGAACCACCATGGGAATTTGGGGGGGGGGGGGGGCTGAAGCCCTCCAAGCCCCCCCCCCCCCCGGCTACATGCCTGCACACTGACATTTACAAAAGATATGACAGGCATGGATGAATATGGGGCCTGGCTCGGTATAAGGCAGTTTTGTTAACAGAAGAGGGTGGTGCATGTCTGTGCGGTTATGGGCATAATAAATGAAAAACAGAAATGGTGAGGAAAAATTTATTGCAGTAATAGGCAGCAATAAAAGAAAAATGACATTAAGCTTTGTGCTGCCTTTGTGCTGACATTAAGCTTGATGCTGGATTACGTCGCTGTGGCCTTCAGTTACATGTGGCAATAATTGTATTCATTTAGCGTTATCACATTATCTTAAAGTTGAATCTGAGCTCAGCCAAAAAGCCACTAAAAGTCCTTTGTGTACTCATTCAGATACTCTTGTTGACATTCAGAAAAGGTTTCCTTGGGTTTTGTGCTGGCCAGGAATACCTGTGTGAGTGGAAAACCCAGACTGTGTTGATGCATACTAAAGTTTTGTACAGATGCATCTGATCAGGCTGTGTCCATACATATTTATCTGAAGGGGTAGGGGAGAGAAAATTCACCATACTTTTATCTTCAGCAAAATACATTTTTCATGCAGCAAGTCAATATTTTTAAGGTGACCCACAACCGGCTGTGATTGAATCTCACTATTTTCACATCATAATACTTTATATAGAAATACAAATATTATGATTTCAGATTAATTACTGGATTATTCCACTTTATGTTTTATTATTTTATGATCTTTTCCAAAACGGTGTTGCTCTTGTAAACTACCCATAGATTTTTTAAATTAGGTGATACATAGATAATATAGCAAAATAAATATTTAAGAGATGCTGTTTTTACCCCTTTCTTCTTTTTAAAAGTTTGCAAAAATATAATGTCAGCCAGCAGAGAATTATACAAATAATAGTTTAACTTGGAACAAGGAGAAAGTTACAAGTCTCAGTTCATCCTTTGATACAATTTCAATTGCTTTTGGCAAACGGCTTAGGAAATCTAAAATATGAGGACTCTCCAAGAGAAGTGTTAATATCTTTTGCTTTTACATAGAATTACTTTTTTAAAATCTTGTGGCATGCAGCCCTTAAACGCTGCAAGAGTTTCTGGATCTTATTTAAAACAGTTAACTTCGTGGAGAGAGGAATTTGTATAGACTTCACTAAGTTTCTTTTGGTGAGAAAGGAATAGGCAGATTTCCTGTCAGTAAGATAAGCTGGCATTTCATCTACTGAGACACAAACATTAAAAAGTGTGTGGTGTTTATTGTAGTCTAGATACAGCACATAAGCACTGTGGTAGATTGTATATCAAATCCATGGCATAGTTTTGAGTCTGCTTGTCCAATAGCTACATTAGTTTCTAGACTAAGCTAATTTACGATCACAGTCCTCTCTTGCAGAAGGATGTTATTTAATAACTTACTTTAATAAAAGCTTATAATAGCACAAGATACACTTGTTTCTATAAGAATTACTATTATCCATTGTTATACAAATGGTACGATAAAGGTTGGGCCCCCTAGTGGTGCAGCAGTTTAAATCACTGAGCTGCTGAACTTGCTGACCAAAAGGTTGGCAGATTGAATCCGGGGAGCGGGGTGAGCTACCGCTGTTAGGCCCAGCTTCTGCCAACCTAGCAGTTCAAAAACATGCAAATGTGAATAGGTCTATAGGTACTGCTTCTTTGGGAAGGTAATGGTGCTCCATGCAGTCATGCTGGCCACATGACTTTGGAGGTGTCTATGGACAATGCCAGCTCTTTGGCTTAGAAATGGAGACACAACTAGACTTAATGTCTAGGGAAACCTTTACCTTTACTATGATAAAGGTTATTTCTACATAAAAGTCAGTGGTTCTGCATCTATTGTCCATAGCCCAGCATAAAAATGAAGAAACGGTCCATTATATATTACATGTACTATTGAAATACATTTTACTTTTGGGGGTACCTTTGTCGTATGTAATGAGTCTGGCATATATTATCACTAGATAACTGCCATGATGTCTTAAGGGTGGACAAGGGAGGAAAGAAGAGTGATAAACATTTCTGTATCCCATTCTCCTCACCAAACAAGATTCTGATGCTTCCACTCCAATTATGTCATCTTCTATAAAGCAGTCAGAGTCTGAAAGCCATTAATTTTAGACTTCAGCTATCCCTCCACATTTCCTGTTTTGACTTCTGTGGAATTTATTGTTTGCAGAATTGATAAATATGTTCTCTCTAGGATTCTCTAGGTCCTGCAGTGTGATTCTATGGCCAACTTCCTCCAGTTTTAGAGAACACCGCTCTAGGAATCTCTAGGTCCTCCAATGCTATTCTGTGTCAGCTTCCATTGGATGTTGACCATAAAATTGTATTGGAAGACCTAGAAATCAGGTAAAAAATGGATCAATTTCTATATATAGGGTTTTTCATTTTCATGTGTTTCTGAGTCCTGTGCCCCTAACTCCAGCAAATGTGGAGGGCTGCTTGTACAGATCGCAGAATCCCCAGCCATGGTGGATTCTTAGAGTTGTAGCCCAACTAGTAAGATTTTCAGGTTCTGAAAGAGATGGAAGCAGTTGAGACAATGGGAGGAGAAAATTCTTGTTCTCCTTATTTCTATCCATTATGAGAACATTTCCATGGGCAGGAGAACAGGACATCATCACTACGTCTGGGTTTTAAAAAAATCTAATTGGCAATGGTTTGTGGCATCCTATGAAGTAGATAAATTCTTCTGCTTCCTTAAAGTCAGAAGCTGTGCTGGAGATCATCCTTCTTCGACCCTTTCATGCTATACAATTACAGCACTATGATTCCAACGTGCATGGCAGGATACTACATAATTCTTGGATATTTAGATATTTTAGAGAAGAGAAGAGGATATTTAGATTTTTAGAGAAGATATTTAGATTTTTTTTAGCCAGAGATCTCTGGTGCCTCACCAGACTACAAACCCACATGCAATCAAAGCTCTTAATTCCATGATGCTTTAAGCATGTACTGTGAAAGGATCCAGAAATTTGTATTGTCGAAGGCTTTCATGGCTGGAATCACTAGGTTCTTGTGGGTTTTTCGGGCTATAGAGCCATGTTCTAGAGGCATTTCTCCTGACGTTTCGCCTGCATCTATGGCAAGCATCCTCAGAGGTAGAGGACCTCTACCTCTGAGGATGCTTGCCATAGATGCAGGCGAAACGTCAGGAGAAATGCCTCTAGAACATGGCTCTATAGCCCGAAAAAACCCACAAGAACCTAGATCCAGAAATTCACTTCCTATTGTTAAAATGACATTATGTGTAGTTCAAATACCACAAGATAATCTGATTCACTTTTTTTACAATAGTTTGTAAAAGTGGTTTTTAAAGCAAACAGAGGCAGAGATATGCTACTGACCCAAATGCTTTTCGTAATCCCTTTGCAACAGGGAGGATGGAATTGGTTTTGCTAACAGAGTAGAATTACCAGGAAACTTATTCCCTGTACAATGCAATGCCAAAGGTTTGTGGAGAGATCAGGTGGCTCAGCAGTACAGCCCTAATGGTTCATAAAGCAGGAATGGGGTCAATAGCATATTAAAGGGAACATGTGAAACCTAATTAGAGTAGAACAGACCAATAGGGTCCAGCCCTGAGCTTTTAAGCACCATGAGACATCCTCTTTTGGTGACTGATATTTGAAATTAGGATGTCTACTGTTCTCTGCAAAACATTCAGAATCTCAAGAGGTTTCTTAGCATTCTTGTCTTTCAGAAAAAAAAACATCCCCCATTACAGAGGAGCAGGTGCTCTGTTTGTTTGTTTGGTTTTTAATTGGCTGTAGAAGAGTTGCACCATATTAACAAGCTAAACAGGAAACCTCCTTTGTGCTGCAGTTCTCACTATTGAAATATATAGGATTTTACTTAATCAAAACCTAACAGAATGATTTTCAACAAGAACAAATGTAAAATACTACACTTAGGCAGAAAAAATAGAAATGCAACTGACCAGGAGTACCTCTGTCTTGCCCGGATTCAATTTAAATTTGTTTGCCCTCGTCCAGATCATCATAGCTGCCAGACACCGGTTCAGGACCTGGACAGCTTCTTTAGCAGTAGGTGGAAAAGAGTGATAGAGTTGGACATCATCTGCATACAGATGGCATCAAACTCCAAAAACTCCAGATGATTTCTCCTAGCAGCTTCATGTAGATGGCGAACAATACTGAGCCCTGCGGGACCCACAGGACAAGGGCCGTAGGGCTGAGTAGGTGTCCCTAGCAACACCTGTTGGAAGCGACCCTCCAGGAAGGACCAGAGCCACTGTAGGACAGTACCTCCAAGTTCTATTCCCACAAGGTGCTCCAGAAGGATAGTGTGGTCTGTGGTATCAAGTCCTATCCCCACAAGGCACTCCAAAGGGATAGTATGGTCTATGGTATCAAAGGCCACTGAGAGGTCCAAGAGAACTAACAAGGACACACTCCCCATGACAAGTTCCCTGCGTAGATCATCCACTAAAGAGACCAAGGCTGTCTTGGCCCCATGACCCGGTCTGAAGCCGGGCTGCGACAGATCTAGATAATCAATTTCTCTCAAGAACATATGAAGTTGTGAGGCAACCACATGTTCCAAGACTTTGCCCCAAAAGGGGAGATTGGAAACTGGTCGAAAGTTGTTCAATTGAGTGGGTTCCAGCTATGGCTTTTTCAACAGTGGCTTTATCACAGCTTCCTTTAGGCTTGCTGGAATATTGCCTTCTTGCAAGGAGGCATTAACCACCACCTTCACCCACTCTGCCAACCCCCTCTGGTTTCCTTTATCATCTGGGATGTGCAGGGGTCCAGGATGCATGTGCTCGCCCTCGCCTCTCCAAGGATCCTGTCCACATCCTCAGGTTGCACCAACTGAAATGAATCCATTATGTATGCTATGGTACTTCATGGAAGACCACATTCTCTGTGTTTGCAGTGCCCTATATGTTCTCAAATCAGTGACCCCCCACGCCTTAAGGTCATTTGTTTTATTCTCCCTGCTGGAGTTGAGTACATCCATAGGAAGCATGAGCTGCCAATTGACTTGCATTGGTTATTTTTGGAAGATCATGTCCCAGTGGCAAATCTTGGAAAAATTACTTCTTTGGGCTGCATCTTTCAATGTCCTCCAGCCAGCATGGCAAAATAACTTTTCCAAGGTCTGTTCAGGTAGATCTTAGAGTTACTAACTGGATATATTAAAATTAAGCTTAAAGCATTTCTCCTTGTAGCAGAATGCCAAGGTTTTGTGTTTCTTCATTTGAAGACGTTTCTTGCACATTGAGATCGCTGGCTGCCAGGCAGGGAGGGGGCCCTTTTGTTTTAATATGGCAAAGCCAGCCAGTTATAAAAACAAGAACACGGTGAAGCCATATAGGCAGATATGATCTGGGGAAAGATTGCCAGCAATAGCAAAATACTAGGTAGCTTCTGAAACAGGTAGATAAAGTACTTAGATGTGTGCCTATGTGTGTGCATTTTTTTCTGAGTAGTGGATGGGAAGCAGGTCACCCCAGTAGAGTATATTTGAAAGAGATCTAGATACATAATTTGTATATCTAGATACGAATGCACATTTGATTCTTTGCACATTATCTAGTGCCGCCCAAACAGAAGAAAATGGGAGAAAACAACACTTATCTCTTATCTTTTCTTTTTATGCCTGTAGGAAAACTAACTTAATTAATTTTAAAAGACATTTATTTGCTTGGAAGTTTATTCATTAAGAGTGCTAAACGAATGTATATGAAGGGAATTGCTGGCAGAAAGCTAAATCATGCAGATAGTATCTGTTTTTAATTCTGGGTATGTTTCTATTTTTGTAGAAGCAAATTCCATGTATTATGATCCAGCTTTCACTGGAAAAAAAAACAATTGCTTGCATTTCTCAGTGGCCACTGATAATTGAGTAAGAGTCTGGGCAGAACACAGTGGTAATGTTTATGTAGGCATATAATTTATTCATGTCCCAGCATTGAATGTTTGCCATTTGTATGTTATGCTCCGCCCTGAGTCCCCTTCGAGGTGAGAAGATTGAAATAAATAAATAAATACATACATTGATGTGGTGGGCTATGCATTTTTATATTGTTTGTATGTATGTGTTTGTGTGTGTCCTTTTATTTAATCCAGGGTAGGCCATAAATTAAAGAAAATCTATCAAAGTGCAACAGAAAGAGTATGCAAGCTTTCAGTTCTCCTAAAGTTTTTATCAGGCTAAGTTGGACATAACTTCGGCAATCAGATGGGAGGGAGAAACAGATGTTGTGGCCATGATGTCTGCAGTCTCATTTATTTTAATAAGTCTACTGTACTCTCCACAACCCACCCAACTGGAACAGATCTAGTAGGCCAGTGATGTTGAACCTTTGGCCCACCAGATGTTTCCAACATCTAATCCTGGATTCACTTCCTGGCTGGAAATTCTGGACATTGCTTCAAACATGTGGAGGGCCAAAAGATGCCTATTGGCTTCAGAAAGGTGATCTGCAAGTTGAGAAAATGGTGCGGCTGTAGCAGACTATCTTGGGAGAGATATTCAAAAGGTTGATAAAGGGAGAAAAGGCAATAGGAGAAAACTTAAGAAGCAAACTGGCCAGACTGAGTGTGCCCAGACTTTGCAATCCTTTCTGTGACCATTGTTACAGGGGCAGCAGGAAACAACCTGCCCATATTTGATGAGAATATGCAAGAATATCCTATCACTTGAAGTTAATTTTCTTGTGGCTGATAATCTTTTTTTTAAGAACAAAAAGACATTTTTACATATTTTGTATAGCTTGTAATTTTAAAAGAACACTGTGATGAGTGGGGTGCTTGGAAAGAAAGTGGTCTCACTTTTCTGAGCTCATGCTCTCTCTAGTTAACTCTATATTCTCACTCTCCCCTCTATTAGTGGGCTTCCCCCTCCCCCATTGTCACAGCTGACTGCCATATACATTCTGATTTTAATTTAAATATATTTATATCACAATATATATGTATAAAGTGTATATAAAGCCCTTAGAACCATTAGAAATGCAAAAAAACCACTGTTAATAACCCATTCTCAAAGTGTTCCCACTTAAAAATCAAATTGTGAGATGTGTGGGAAACAGAGTCTAGAGCGGGCCTGAACAACCTGTGGGCCTCCAGCTGTTTTGCTCTCCAACTTCCAGAATTCCTGGCCATAGGACAAGCTTGCGAGGGCTTCTGGAATTGGAGACCAAAACAGCTGGAGGGCTGCAGGTTATGCAGGCCTGGCCTAGAGGCTTGGTCAGCCATTGAAGAGAGACGTCTGAGCTTTTAACATCCCAAGGGAAGCTTCATTGAAGTGTTCCTTGCCCTTATAGGAGAGAAGAACAGAGGCTTGTAAAGGCTGTAATGTGCCTTTGGAGAGGCTTCTACAGCCCAGTACTGTAAGCCTGGGTAAAGAAATTCCTACTTAAGCCAACAGAGAAGCCTTTTGAACTCTAGAACCTGGTGTAGGCTCATGCATTTCAGAGAGCAAAGAGGGTTTTAAACTTGTATTAGCAGGAGGCTTCACAGAGGCAAACCTCATCATCCTTCTAGGTCATTCATTCCGCTCTTGAACTATTATCATCAGGATATTTGTATTCAATGTATTGTCAAAGGCTTTCATGGCCGGAATCACTGGGTTGTTGTAGGTTTTTTCGGGCTGTATGGCCATGTTCTAGAGGTATTTTCTCCTGACGTTTCGCCTGCATCTATGGCAGGCATCCTCAGATATTTGTATTCAGATGAAGTCTATCCTTTTGATGCTGGTGTTCATCAGTTTTCACTCCAGTTTTCTGGGCAGCATTGAGCAACACTGATGAAGTCATTAGCCTATGTATATTCACAACAGGTTGTTGTGGAGGATGGTCTAAAACAGTGGTTCTCAACCTGTGGGTCCCCAGATGTTTTGGCCTACAACTCCCAGAAATTCCAGCCAGTTTACCAGCTGTTCAGATTTCTGGGAGATGAAGGTCAAAACATTTGGAGACCCACAGGTTGAGAACCACTGGCCTAAAGGACCCAACAAAAGAACCCAACAAAATACATAGTAGTAGTAGTAATTTATTTATATTCCGCTCTGTCTCCCTGAGGGGACTCAGAGCTGATTACAGAATACATATATGTTTGCTATATATGTATGTACATAGATATCTCTGGCATCTGGTGGCTGTGCTTGAATTCGACCATGGGGAGGCGCTGTTGTTCCATTTTCCATGCTGAGGAGCCTGTTGTCCATGGATGCCTTCCAGATCGAATTGCTGGCATGTTTTTCAGGAGTGCCTTTTACCTCCCCACCAAAGTGGTATCTACTCACATTATTGTTTTCAAACTGCTAGGTAAGCAGAAACTAGGGCTGACAGTGGGAGCTCACCCTGACTAGCGACTTGAACTGCCAACTTTCCTGCCAGCAAGATCTTCTGTAGCTGGTGGTTTAACCTGCTGTGCTGTAGCAGCAGCTTCATTGTCCTGTTCCTTTAGAGCACTTACGGGGATATAAATCTTTAGTTTGCCAGTTGGTCATTCTAGGGGAGAGGTGTCAACCATGTGGCCCTCCTGATGGTTAGGCCTCCAACTCCCAGAAGCCCTAGCCAGCTTGTCCAATGATCAGATATTCCGGGATCTTAAGTCCAAAATGCATGGAGGACCACAAGTTTGACGCCACTTTTCTTGGGAGAAGCCTGAGTGATTGCTGTTTATTTGTTTGCTTGATTTTTGGAGGACTAAATAGGAATATTTATTAAGTAGGAACACTGTCTATCATAGTTACAAGAGGATGAAACTAGATGCCTTTCCCGAGTTAAAAATATTTTTTTACATAAAGAGAGGTTATCTACTAAGAAAAGTAAGTATTTTTGGCTGCTCCACACCTGTCTGAGAATGATGAAAGAAGTGTCTGATGCATTGAGATAAATTTTCCAGTTACGATCACTGAAAGTGAAAAGAGAGGAAAACCATCAGGTTTGTGTAGCCAAGGAGCCAAATGTCTCAAAGCTTGTTCTGTTAGGAAGTGTTCTATGTTGTGGTTACTAACTTGGGCACTTGGCCATAGTGAAGAGAAAGGATTCACTTTTGTTGCTTCATGGAATATGGAAACATAGGTTCTTTTGTGCACTGCTTTTTATTCCAAGTGAGATGTCATGTCTGTGGGCTCTCCCATGTGAGACACTCTAGTGCTGTTGTTAAGAGAGATTCCACATGACAGCCCAAATATTGACCATAGTCATTCTGTCTCATGACCACTGCATAGACTGAAGAAGGAAAGCTGCTGGACTGGAGCTTGTTTGGGACTTTCCAAGCCTGGCTACTTATTTCTGTCCCTGTTGGTCTGATTGTTGGTGTGATGTCCATTCTTCTCCAGTGATTCAATGGAAAATTACATAAAAGAAGGAAGTGAATCATTGGGTTATGGCTTAAGTAGCCTTGAATAAAGAGGGATACTGGCCAAGAGGGAAGGCAGATGGATGGGACAGAAACTGACACAACTCTTGGGAATTTTAAGATAAAACATTTTAGTGGCTGGTTATCAAGAGATGACCATAATTAAGTTCCTTCTCTGTAAGCTATTCTCAAACTCCTCCGGTCAAAGATGTTTGAATGGAATTGCCAGCATTTTAGTAGTGTACATCTGTGAGAAATTAAATCCTTGTAGCTCAAGAGAGAAAAAATTAATGGCCCCTCAAAAATCCGAGGTAACAATTGTTTTGCATCTTTTGTACAGTGTAAAACAATAACTTAAATCACTAGTACGTGTTTTCTGGTGTGTACATTTTGAGTGTTACACATTTGTTTTTCATGTTTTGCTCAGTAATGTGTTTCTTTTTTAAAGTGCCCTGTGTCTCTCCCATGAAACAGTGGGAAGGCGTCAATATGCAGATATGTCTGGATCAAAGGTGGAAAAACAGTTCCTGTATTGCCTTTTGAATCTATAAGATTGAAATACCACTTGATGAGAAACAAAATCTAGAATGAAGCTGGTGGAGGGTCAGATTAGCAATTGGCTGATATGACTATGCATCCATCTCAAACATTGGAAGATATCAGTGTTGTAAATACTAGTTGCTGGGGAACAACTCATAAAGGTGTGATTCCCTCATATACTACTTTTGTCTTTCCAGATGCATCTGTCTGTCTAAGTGGGAGCAGAATGCTGGATTAGATATACCTTTCATCCAATCCAGCACAGGTTCTCTTCTGTTCTTAATATTGTGATATATTTGTGCTCAGATCTTAACCACATCACAAACCATATATGCGCCTCATGTGCATATCAGGAAATAAGCTACAATCGGTCCTCCTTATCCTTGGAGCTAACCATCCGCAACTGGAAAAAAAAAATCAAGGCTTGATTTTGCTATTTTGTGCAAGGGATACTATTTTACTAGGTCACTTTATATACTGGGACTTGAGCATTCATGGATTTTGGTATCCATTGGGGTTCCTGGAATAAAAACACAGCAGATATCAAAGGCCCACTGTACCTCACTGTTGGTAGAATTGTAAAGTTGGAAGAGACCACAAGGGCCATCTAGTCCAATCCCCTGCCATGCAGGAACACACAATCAAAGGACTCCCAGTAGCTAGCCATCCAGTCCCTGCTGTCTGTCTTCAAGTTATTTTTGACTTATGGTGAGCCTAAGCAAAACCTTTCACAGGTTTTACTACAGGGAGAGTTCTAGCTTTCACACTCGTCAAATTCAGCCTTCTTCACTGAATGTAATTCTAGAATGTATTTTAAAAAGTCATCTGAAAATAATTTGTGTCTCAAATTAATGGCTAATTAATTGCTTCTAAGAATGGAAGATGGGAAAATGTACATGCGTTGTGATGACACCAAATAACACAAACCCATTGAATGTGCCTCTTAGGAATCAGTTAAAATCACGGGCAGGTGAAGTGTCGTCCGAAGGTCCCTTAGGGCCATATTTGTGATCCACATGTCTCCTCAGGGGCCAAAGTATTCATTACCGACAATATGTTTTCCTCTAAAATGCTAAAAAATGATTAGAGGGTTTGGGAGCTAGAATTATAATTTTTACAGGACCAGGTAAGGTGGGAGCTACAGCCTTGAATGCAATTTTCCTGCTTCTTGCAGTGGGTTGGACTGGATGGCCCACAAGGTCTCTTTCAACTCTATGATTCTATGATTCCAGGGGCTATGATTTCCAGTTCAGACCCTTCCACCCAAAACTGACCATAGAATCATGCTTTATATCCTAAAGCTGCTTAGAAAAGTGTTCTATCAGTTTAAAAAATAGGTTTGTGTTTTTTAGTTTTTTATCAATACAGTCCAGTCAAATCAAATTCACAAATTCTTAACCTGCAGGTGTGCAGGGACAACTGTATATTTAACCCCTTTTTTTGATTGCACAGAAAAGAGCAGAGGAAAATAAAGTTAAAGTGGGAATAAAATCAAGTTAACATATGTGTGTGTAGTTTAGCTATTGGGCTCCCACCCACCCATACCCATTTATTATAATATGAGTATGGATGGATGAGGAGCCCAATTGCTTAACTCGTGGCTGATTTTCTACATTCACATCACTCTACAAGCTCTTACCAAATCACAGAGCGTTGCTTGTGATGCCTTTTCATATGGCCCCATGAATTTCATCATGTTTTGGATGCTCTCCTGCACATTGTGGAGTTCCCTGCAGTTCATGCTACATTTGGCTCACAGCAGCACTTTCAGGGACTGGCGATAGGGAGCAGATGTGTGCAGATGTTGTAAGGCTTCCATCCAGTCACGTGCTGTGCATACGGCTTCCAAGGAATCCTTGCTCTCACAATTACATGGCCTCCATCTTCATCACCCAGATGGTTTCATTTGAAACATATGAACTAGCAAGCTTCAAAAGGGTGGTGAAATAGTGAAGATGTAAATGGATGTTGAGATCTTGAGCAGGGATGGCGGCTCTCCTCAAAAAGGCATGAGTTCATTAGCTTGGCTGCCATGTTTTTGTTGTTGCCTACAGAATGTCTGAACGCTTCAGACAAATTCCCTGTGATTCTTCTTGGAGATCTGTGGCTGAGGTTAGCATAAATGCCAGGAATGAACTGTGGGAACATAAAAATAATAAGGAAAATAAATAATTGTGTTCAGTATGTAAGGTAAAAATAAACAGCCCAAGGAGCCGTTCCAAGAACAATTTGTGCTTTCTAGGCCAGGGCAGTGGTTTCTCAATACAAATTGGACCTGTCTCCTTTATTTCTAGTGAGGTTTTGGCGACCATTAACTATTGGAAAGTGACATTGACTAAGAAGCTTTTGAGATCCTGATAAAGTTAATGTTATCATGCAACGTGAGGCAGAAGTCATACAAGTGTTTCTTTTCTTCTCCTGTGTGGAATCTGGCTTCAATTTTCGGAGATGTTCTGTATGTTGTACTGATCAGGGAAACTGATACCCCAGATATGTCCGTGACATGTTCCCTGTTAAGTTTTATGTCTCATAAAATAACAATTGAAAATGTTAAGAGCATAGAATATAAAATAGCCCCAGTGCATTTAATGTATTATCTCCATTGCAACAATAGTTAATGGCCAAAGAGAGGAGAAAGAATAGGGAGTGGATAGGTTTATGTCTGTATCCCGGAGTTCATGGTGGGATTACAACTTCCATTCTTTCCATGAGGGAAAGGATGAGTCTCAACATAGGCCACACTGAAATATATTTATTATTATATGGCCAAGAATATGTGTGTTTTAGCCAGATTACTTTTGGACAACAGCTGGCAATATTTATTTATTCATTTCCAATATTTCTACCCCATCCTTCTCAACCCCTGAAGGGGGACTCAGGGCGGCTTACAATGGCAGCAATTCAATGTCATATTACTTGTGATTTTGGAAAATAGAAATCTCCATAAGCTTTTGGAGATTTTATGATCTTTGGAAAGGGATGACCTTGTCAGAAGTCACAACCTTTTGAAAAATGATGCCATAACCTCTTGGTAAAAGCATGACCTGTTAGAGTCGTAATCTTTGGGGAAATGGCATTCAGCAGCATTCAGCAGCATTCATGCAAGGCAATTACGGTAGGTTTCTCAGCTGTTAAAGTGATGCACCTAGGTGGGTATGTCTTTGAACTGTTAGAGACAAAGATATTCCAATACACAAAACACACATTTATAGCAGAGTTTCAGAAGTGTTCCTTTTAGTTGCCCCCAAAAAATCTACTCTCCCTTAAAATGTATTTTCCTTTAAATCATGCTCTCAAGAGACAAAAATAAGCAGATTTCTATAAAAATAACATAGTTGGTTTACTCACAAACTTCATCTATTCAGCATATAGATACTTTGCTTATCAGTCCAGTTACAAATAGGATTTGAAGTAGTTTCTCTGTGTAGGTAACACAGAGCATCTTTCTTAGAATCAATAGTTCATAGTTCAAAGCAACTCTCTGTTCTGAGAGTCTAATAAAGTCTCTGTGTAGTCTGAAAGTCCAATGAAGTCTCTAAGCATACAGTTTCTACTGTCTTCTGAAAAGCAATCTGTTTCTACTGAAGTCTAAACTGAACTGTTTCTAAAATGGAGTCTGAGTCCTGAACAAGCCCAGTTCATATGGCCTGCAGTCCTTGCCACAACAAAAGAGTTAAGGTAAAATTTCAAATAATACACTCATATACAACACAGTAAGCAATCTGAATTATACGCATACCAAATAACTAGTTGAGGCTTGAGAAGGTTGCTATTTCCAACATTGTCAGGAATCATTTTTATGTGCCGTGGATAAAACAAGCTTTCAACAATGCTGAAATGAATTTACTTGCTTTGGTCTGTTTCTGTATGTCAATTTTTCCTGAACATGCAGACATAATAAAGTCAGATGCAGTTGTTTTCACTAGCCGCAGAGGAAGTCTGTTTCCTATGCTTGACAGAATCTCCAAATGTTGGGTATTTTATCTCAAATACACTTCTAGGAATGAAATATCAGTACTTCCAATGTGTATATTATAGACTAAATTTGAAAAGAAAGCTATTTTCTTTCCACTACTCAGTTCTCAGTATTCCACTTTAAAAAAATCCAGAAGTGGATCCATTGTTTTGAGCTATTCTTTGTTCTTCTAGTAACCTTATAATAATTAGCACACCAAGGCATTAAAAAAAAGGCCTTTTGTTCCCACCATAAAAATTAAAGTACAGTATTAACTCTTCTTCGAAAAAGATCCATCCCCAGCATGACTCAAGATGAGAGCTTCTCCTGTCTTGGGAGAAGCTAAAAGAAGCACTGAACCCCTCTAGTCCAGGGTGCCTCAAACTAAGGCCCGGGGGCCGGATACGGCCCTCCAAGGTGATTTACCCGGCCCTTGAAAGCACACAACAACAACAAAAATCCTATCTCATCAGTCAAAAGTAGGCCCACACTTTCCATTGAAATACGAATAAGCTTATATTTATTAAAATTGTTCTTCATTTTAATTATTGAAGTGTTTTTTGC
Organism: Anolis sagrei; assembly: GCF_037176765.1. Taxonomy (NCBI): domain Eukaryota; kingdom Metazoa; phylum Chordata; class Lepidosauria; order Squamata; family Anolidae; genus Anolis; species Anolis sagrei. The sequence continues at coordinate 304,565,256 of NC_090021.1, read as the reverse complement.
ACTACAAATAAGAGATGTGCAGTGTGCATAGGGATTCATTCATGGTTTTTTTTTCAAATTATAATCTGGCCCTCCTACAGTTTGAGGGATTGTGACCTGGCTCTCTGTTTAAAAGGTTTATGGAGCCCTGCTCTAGTCTCTCAGCACTCCTTTGAGGGGAAGTGCCAAAGAGTTGCCATTACTGCAGTCGGGCGGCTCAACCCATTATGCAAAGTAAGCATTTGCAATATAGTTGATTTTGCCCAGGGGCGCTCTTGAGGCGCTCTTGGGTGAAAATAGACGTTGACATATACGAGTTGTAGTTACTGGGATGTATAGATCACCTACAATCAAACAGCATTCTGAACTCCAATGCTGGAATTGAACCAAATATGGCACACAGAACTCCCACAACGAACAGAAAATATCTATCAGTGATTGGGTGGGGGGCGCCAAAATACTGTTGAAAATTACCTAGGGCCGCCTCTGGCTGCAATGTTCTCACCAAGGCATTCAAAAAGGAAAGAACTGGCACTATGGTGGAGAGTAGAGAGGGTTGGTGCTTTATTTAGGTTCTCCTGGAATAGACTGCACTTTCACCACAAACAGAAGGGGGTGTCTCCTTTCTGGATGGGAGTTAAGGTACTGTACATTGACCCATGGATAGGTCAACCCAATTTTTGGTGAGCTGATTTGTTAAACTAACATTTCTAGTATACTGAGTATATAGAGTACTTTTGTATAGAATTCAAAGACATAGACATGTGTCTAGAATATTAGTATACAAAGGGTCTTGTTGCATCTCAGAGAGAAGTTGGTAGCATAAGTTTTTGTAGAATAAATGTACTTCCTTAGACTTTTGTGTAGGCATTTATAGGACTGTGCTTTCAGTGTTGCCAAAACCATGTTTTCTTAGAACAACACCCACAGATGATTTTTTAAAACAGTAAAATGTTTTCCATAGTAAAGGAACAGCTAGTGAGAAAATTCATATTTTTAGTACTTTAGCCAGTCCATTCTTAGATGCCTCTAGAGATCTTGGGCAGAATCCATCTAAATCCTGGAATATAATTGGCTTTACTATATCGGTTTACTCATGTTTTTCGGGACAACTCACTTCTTGAGAATATATCCTTTGAATGTTGATTTTGTTTTTCTTTTTTTTCAAAGTCCTGTGTTCACCACAGGAATGTTATACATCCATTAAGGAGAAATGAGGTAGAGTCGAGAGCAACTGAATGGAATGAGTGTGGATGGAACATAATGGAAGCAATTCTGAATGAAAAAGTAGGACCTCTTCACACGGCCCTGTTTTGCCACTTTTGGCTGGAGCTTGGATAGTGTCTGCTGAACGCCATCAGATGACGCACAGCCGGCCCTACCTATATTCCTCCCAAAGTGGAGGGGAAGCGTCAAAATGCTCTTCCTTCTCCACTACAGGGAGGAAAGTGTTGTTTGAGTAGCTCCAATAGAGTTACCTGCACGTTCCTCCCCTTTCCCCATATGAGCTATCCGAAAAACCCTTTCCTCACCTTTCCCCCATATGATGAGAGAAAGGGCAGCAGGGAAACATATGTTGCTGCCCTTTCTCTCACCTGATGGGTACTGGGACAGGATGCCAATGCAACCTGTTTCATCCCCATCATGAGATGGGGGAATGAGGTAGGGTGTGTGGGGCAACACAAGGCACCTCACGTGACTTCCCTTTCGCCGGCGACTGCCAACACAATGGCACAACTCCGTGGGCCATGTGAAAAGATCCTTAGAGATACAACCACTTCCTTCTAATGCTCAGAGATGGAAGTAGCTCAGGCACCCACTTGTTCCTGCTTGGATGTCAAGAGCCTTCATCCCAGTAATGTTAAGCCTTACAAGCATTGTGTTTTGGGAGGTGAAAAAACATCTGGAATGTTTCAAGCAAGCCACACATCCTCTATAAATCAAGTGCAACTGACAGATAATGCTGGTGAAAGCATTATTATATGGGTCATGCTTTGTCAGTCTTGTGGTTCCTTTGAAAGGTGGAAAAGATTATCCTGAACCAATTTCTGAGCAGTTGTTTTACAGATTGTAGCCACTACCATCTTTTTGGTTATCATATAAGGGTCAGGGAATGCAGATGCCATTGATATGTTGTTATGGAATGGTGGTGAATTCTAAGCGGAGCTGAAAAGGCTTACAATTACCAGAATCCCAGTCATCATGGCCATCTTCTATGGTGGCCGAAGAGCAGGGAGGATATTGGAATTTATAGTCTACAGGTGTAATATGTCTAACCTCTGCTATTGAGAATCCAGGAGATGCCATATATAGAGGGGGGGGGGGGGGGAGAGGGAGAGGGAGAGAGAGATAAATGGTATATTTTAATATATGCATTTTATGATCATGTGTTTTAACTGTGCTGTGCCCTGCCTCAATCTGGGAGGACAGGTAAATAATAATTAATTAATTAGTAATTGAACAATGGGAGAAAGCAGAGAGTGCAAACATTTCAGATTTTGTGTTGTCAAAAGCTTTTATGGCCAGAATCCCTGGGTTGCTGTGAGTTTTCTGAGCTGTGTGGCCATGTTCTAGAAACATTCTCTCCTGACGTTTCACCCACATCTATGGCAGGCATCCTCTGAGGTTGTGAGGTCTGTTGAAAACTAGGTTAGTGAGGTTTATATATCTGTGGAATGTCCAGGGTGGGAGAAAGAACTGATTTTGAAGCTGTACCCAAGCCACATATTTGTTATCTTGGATTAAGGTAAAGGTAAAGGTTTCCCCTGACATTAAGTTTAGTAGTGTCTGACTTTTGGGTGTGTGCTCATCTCCATTTCTAAGCCAAAGAGCTGGTGTTGTCCATAGATACCTCCAAGGTCATGTGGCCAGCATGACTGCATAGAGTGCCATTACCTTCCCGCAGATGCAGTACCTATTGATCTACTTGCATTTGCATGTTTTCGAACTGCTAGGTTGGTGGAAGCTGGGTCTAACGGCCGGACCTCCCCCCGCTCCCCCGATTCGAACTACCAACCTATTGGTCAGCAAGTTCTCTGATGCCAGTCACAAATGTAGGAAAAACATCAGGAGAAAATTCTGCTAGAACACAGCCATACAGCCTGGAAACCACACAACACTCCAGTTATTCCGGTCATGAAAACCTTCGACAAGTTATAAACAATTTTGAATTCCCCAAAGAGAACCACTCTACTGGTTGAGACAGTGTCGTAAATAAAAACTTACTGTGGATTGGAAAAGCACAGAGTTTAACTTTCTCTATAATCAAAGACCTGTATGTCTAAAACTGATAATGAATCATGAATTGTGGAACATTGATTTGGATCCTGAAAGGTGTACGGAGAAGAATGAACACACAAGAGGGGTTTTTGCCACCTTCCCCCTCCCAATAGCACGGTCCTCATGAATAGCGTGGCATTTGGTATATTGAGGTGGGGGGACTGCAAGTGGAAGAAAAGATTTGGAATTTCCAGGTTAGTTCTGCAGGCAATTGTTAATGATATTGCTGCTGAACTAATTAAAAATTACAAGTTAACAAAGTAAACATGTTAGGAATTCCCTTAGCCTGGAGATGTAAGAAAGTGTTTTATTCATATAAGTTCCAAACAGAAACTCGTGTTTCTTTTCACTGCCAATCTTGAATTCAGTTTTACAAGATTTCAAGCTAAAACAAACACAGCTAATTTTTTTTTCTAAAAGGATTTCAGGCAGTGCTTTTTCTGGTGGCACAATTTGTGGGGCTGGGGCATGCATTGATACCTAATTAACCCCTTTGGCTTGTTTTAGGCTTATTTGGGAATTCTAGGACTAATTCTTGGTGTTTTAAGGATGCTGAAAATTAGAGGCCAGTGAGGGTACTTCAGAACAAAGCTGTCTGGATGGCTTGAAACTAATCTTTCTCCACTCAACACATACAAAGATAATGGGGAGGAACAGAGGACAATTGGGTTAAAAAGCTTAAAGAAAGGGGTTTAGAATGTGGTGAGTTAAAACAAGCTCTGCTCTGTGTGAGAGTCTGTTGTGACAACCAGCATGTGTTAAATGGGCACTAAAAAGTTTGCCCTTGCCAACTGGGAGGGATATGCATTTTCTTGTCGCTTGGCTGTGCAAAAAAGCCAAGCGCCATAAATAAGACTGCCCAGAAGAAACTGCAGATTCACTAATGGGTGTTTATTCCCTGTGAAGTTTCTTTCATCTGTGACATTTATGAGTTATATATTCTGTTTATTTCCCTGGTCAGGCACTTCTTGGCTCCATTGCTGCCTTTCTCTGTTCCAAAGACAGGAACGTGAATGTGCCCTCCCGACCCTTAAATAGGATGAACAGGCTTTCAAGCAATCACTCACATTTGGAAGAAGATGAGAGTGGGGGTAACAGCTGAACCTTGTGAATATATTAACATCTTGCACAGTCACAACAGTGATGGCTCTTTTGTTCACTTAATACTGTTTGCATGACTGGCATTGAAATGGGTTATATGATAATGTGCCAAAGGGCGATCTGTTCTGGTTATGCTCAAGATGAACCAGCAGAAATATAAAGGTCTGTATATTATTTCGAGGGCTTGTGGACTGATACTAGCATAAGTAGGGGCTGAATTCTAAGATGTATAGTGTGAAAATGATATTGGGATAAATTAAATCACACTGCTTGCTCATTTTTCAAAAGGTGAAATGTTAAAGCAGCTTACCGTTTTAAACAGTAACTTGCAATCTAAGAAATACTATCTGTAATAAAAATGTAATGACTATAATGAAATTTAGCATACATAAACGGAAAGGATGTGGGAGGTATACCCTGGGATTAATTTGGACTTTAAAACATAGCTACTGCTTTTAATTAATTCAGATGGATTCATCTTGTACTTGCTTGTCTACAATGCCCTGGCTCATGTACAGTGGAAGAATTGTTTAAAGGTACAGACAGTGTGGTTGCTGTTGCCCGGATTTGGTCAAAAATTATTTAGCCACTTGTGCACCTTCTATTTTTATCAGTTTTATACTTATTTATGCAATACTTTCAGCATGACATAAATAAAAAAAAATATTGTACTGGCATCTTCAGTCACTAGGTGTCAGAATTCCCTAACTACTGCATAAGTTTGCAGTTGATATTGTTGCATCTCAGCAGGAGTTCACCTTGCTCACACATGATAATAAACGGTTTATTGATAGAAATACATTTAAAAAGGGTAAAACACCATAAGCAAAAGGAAGGGTAAAAATACAAGGATTAATAAAGGAAGCAAGTCCCAAAGGCAATAATCCGGACAGCTCCAAGTTTCTTCAAATAGCAGGAATCACCAGAGACCAACATGAGAATAAATCCAGGAAACAAGGATTAAAACATGAACATGAATCCCAAAATCAATCCAGTAAACAAGGAGCAAAACATGAGCAGAAATCCAAAGGTACAAGGAGCAAAACGTGAGCATAAATCCTGGGTCTTGAATCAAGGCCTGAGCTAGGAATGAGATAGGAGATTCTTCCATGAATAGTAATGTTTCTTGATCTAAACTCCCTACAGAGCTCTAATTTAAGTACTTCAAGTCATGAACACATTTCTTTGACCCTGAGGGGGCCTGCTTCAGCCTCTCTTTCTCTCAGAGTCTTTCTGACTTTCTGCACCTGAATCTCTGCCCTCTCAGAAGCAGCTCAGTATCTCTGTCTAAGCCAACTGCTCCCTTGGATGAGCTAATGTTACCCTCCTTTCCCTGCTTGTTTGATTTCAAAACAGTTCCACTTTCACACTCTGTCTCAGAAACACATCTTGCACTAAAACTGGCTGTGTTTCTTCATCTATAGAACCAACAGGCCCTGAAACCCAATCCCCTCATTGTCATCTGGCTGAACCACAACAGATATAAGTTGAAGATAGGGTGAAATTAGATGAATGCTAAGGTACCATGAAGGCATTTAGGATGTGTCCACATTTGATGCCATAGCCATGGGTACAATTATCACTGGCAGAGGTGGGGATAAATGGAAGGCCTCACAGTTGATGGTTATGGTTGTGAGACAGGTAGAGGCTATCACAATACATCCCCCTCACACACACATATACTTTGCACAGGGTGTGTAGACCCATCCCTCACGGAGCCTCACAGGAGTGCTAACTGTGGTTTCATTCTGATGGTGTATATACAAGGTCTCTACCTCTGATCCCTGTGTAACTGTGCTTAAACATTTAATTGTGTCCAAGTAAATGTTAGTTCAATTTTCCTTTCCACAGGACTCAAAGCAGAAGTGGCTCCATTGCTACCCAGCAGCACACAGGGCCATCCCGTACAGTCCGACGCTATCCAGCTGCAAATAATGACCAGTTAACATCAAATGCGTTGCCAAATGGAAATGGATTTGATCAGAACAATTCTGGGCCACGTATAGCATATCCAGAGCCCATGTCTCCTCTTTGGGGTAAGATTTGAAGGATTACTTGAATGTCTGAAAAAGGAAGGTCTCTGTGGGGAGGACTTCTTTAAGCAGGTCATAGACACTTTGGGACTCTATAGCCATGTATACCACAGTTCTCCAATGAGAAAGCTTACTGATTTCTACAGGAGGACTCTTTAGATGTATGAGGCGAGGGCAACTTCAGAGAACTTAATCAGCTATCTTAGTATAGGAAACATATTGTCTTGCTGTCTTCTGTTTTGTTGTATTGTTGTATTTGGGCTCGGCCTCTTGTAAGCCGCACCGAGTCCTTTGGGAGATGGTAGCGGGGTATAAATAAAGGATTATTATTATTATTATTATTATTATTATTATTCTGTTTTATCTTAGCTAAACTTTCCTGTCCTGAAAACGCAAGCCATCTTTTTCTTCCATTTCTCTTTCCACTTAGATGGAGACATACATTTTAATTGGTGCAGAGACTATTGTTTATCTTAGATAGTGGCACCAAATACTAAGTAAATGGAATTCATTTGGTGAGACTTCTTCTTTATGCTTCAGTCTGCTTCGAGGGAGTGTGTGGGTCTAATAATTCTTTGGAGAGTGGATTCATCTTCTGGATGGACACAATTGAATGTATGATCCAGTCAATTTTAGGATCCCAAATCTGTAAGGAAATTATGCTCCTTTATCTTTGCTTCCTTGGATGTTTTGACACTTAATAAGTAGGATGGGTCCAGGGATAGGAATCATACAGTCCTCCAGATATTATTGGACTCAAGTTCCAGCAGCATAGCCAATGCTGAGGTGTGACAAAAACTGAGGTCCAATAACATCTGGGGAATAGCCTACTTCCCAGCCCTTGTGTAGGCTACCAATACTAAGAAGAGAGGGAAAGGCACTTTACGTTTGCTTGGAGGGATGATTCTTCATCTCATGTTCCATATTTCAGCTCTGGCACAGGTGAAGTCCCAAAGCAGAGGCTAATTTTGCTAGCCAGCCATCTATACCATTAATCTGTTCCTGAATCACTCTCCCTTTTTTAGTGAACAAACTGATCTTTGGGTTGTTGTAGGTTGGGTTGTATAGCCCGAAAAAAACCTACAACAACCCAGTTATTCTGGCCATGAAAGCTTTTGACAATAAACTGATCTTTGCCATCCCAACATCATATCTCTTGCCTATTGTATCAATCATGCCTTTCTCAACCAGGACAGCTCCACTCACATACTTGTTGTTCCTGTTTGAACATTCCTTTCCTCTCATCTCACTTGGCTAACTCGGCTCTCTTGATTTTGACACTCTTTTCCCCTTCAGTTGAAGGGAAACTTGGTTGGCTGGTTTAGACCAATGTTGGTTTCCACCAAGTGACTTTAAAAAGAAACCCCTGGTTTTTTGAATTCATTACTCATATTTTTTATAGTTTGGCTATTACTATTTTCAACTCTCTTACTGGAATAAGGATGACTATTTGATTTTACTTTAGCAGCTTATTGGCAGTTGCTCATTATTAGACCAGTAACGAGTGTCAATTGCTTCTAAAATATTTCTTTTATTCAAAGAGTTTAATGTCAGTCCCAATGCTAAACGTCTTTTTTGTGTGTTTCTCTGTAACATGCTTTTGCATATTTGTATTTCTATTTGCTCAGATTCAATTAAGTAATAAGTAGGACTAATAGTTAACATTAAGTTATTCTTTTTGAAATCTATTCTGAGAGTATGTTGTATGTTTTATGATGTATAGTCTACAGATTTTCAGATTTAATAGCAATACTAAACAGTAAAATATTGGTGTTTTATTGAAAGATGTAAATAATATCAAAGCCTAATAACTTTGGATTGCTAATGTTAGAAAGCAGTAAAACATGATTGATCAAGCTTTTTAATACATAAAAGAATGTTTTACAGTATTAATATAATAAGCAGGATTCAAATCTTTTCATTAAATCATTAATGTAAAAAACTGGTTTAAACAAAAAAAGTTTTTTTTATTGTTTTTCCCCCTCTAATGTTACAGAGAAGTACACTGGAATACCACCATATTCCTTACGAGACGTGGGGCAATTCTCAAAACAAACATGTTACTACGCCTGTCCCTTCAGGGTAGCTTTCCTGTTGTGTTCCCTTTGTTTTCTTTCCAAAGAGGGGAATTAACACAGAAACATACTGTAAATACAAAAAGAAGAGAAATAATTTATTGTCTTTGAAATACAGAAATGCCTATATGCATTTTTGGCTCAATGTACTCTTACTCTCTTTTTAAAATTATTGTTATTTGATTATCTCCTCAGGATGTATTCTGTTGATTTGCATTGACCACATAACCTTCTCTTTAACAATACATAAAATTGTGCTCTCTACTATATTTCTGTGATAGTATGATAATTCTTGCATAAGATATATATTTAATATATTATATTGACAAAGTAATGTGAAGGAAAGTTACTTAAACCAAGGGGCCAGGAAGGAAAATGAAGCAAGGTCTGTGTCCAAATGAAAATAAGGGATTTCAATGTTATAACAAGAACAAAAGACACAAGGATATGACATAGGGTAGAGCTTTCCAAACTATATGTCGTGACACATTAGTGTGTCAGCTGCAGTGTGTAGGCGTATCGCATGAATGTAGGTTAGTCAGTTATAGCAATCAGTGCTCATTAATTCAGTGCATTTGATTTGCCTTGATTAACTTGAGTATCTTCGGATATGTTGTATTTTTTAGGGAAACCAAAAATAAAGCAGAGCATCCAAAAACAAACAGGATACTAAAAGTTGAGCAATCAGCTCACAGCAAGCAGAGCGTGAAGTGCCGTTGGATGTGGCTGTAAAGAATTTAGAACTTAGACAGGCAAAGATGCAGAGTCCAATCTTTAAAATCACAAAAGGTCTATTTATATTAAAATCAAGAACTGCATTTCTTAATAATAACGAACTGGGTCTGAGCTACCCTAACACCCATCTCTTCTAAGGTTTCAAGAGAGGGAAAAACATCAATCACTACATTTCTTTGACACACAAGCAGAGAGAGTTCTCCCAATACACACAGCACACTCCGAGATGAAAAAGCAGAAGTCAAAGTAAAAGTATCTAGAAAAGTATCTATTCTACACAACCAATCAAAATGAGAGCAGAAACAGAGGGGAGAGAGGAAATACATATATTCATAGAATCATAGAATAATAGAACCATAGAGTTGGAAGAGACCTCGTGAGCCATCCAGTCCAACCCCCTGCCAAGAAGCAGAAAAATCGCATTCAAAGCAAGTGTAGTACATGAGACATGGGGGGAGAGGGGGGAGGCTAAACCCTTAGCCTATTCTAAGCTAACTAATTTGTTCCTCATTCAGAACTAGAGACCTGGGCAGTGTGGGGTTGAATCTGAACAGTAATTCCATATGATTGTTATTGAAATATATGCATATGCTTGTATCTTTTATAAGGGATTGGTTTAACCTCCAATTTGCTGGCAAAACTGAATTACTGTGTCACGAAATGATGCATCTCCAAAAAATGTGTCACCAACATGAAGTGTTTGGAAAGCTCTGTCATAGGGTATTTTTCCTATGCAAATTGTAGAGGAAATTTCAGATTGTCAGATATCTTTTTTGTCCATTTCCATATTTTAAAGCCCGGATCTCGATTGAGCCCCCCCCCCCCAAAGGGGGGTTGCCTAATATAATTCAGTGTTGTCATGATTATCACTATTATCATCTTTTTATTTATATAGTGAAGTGTACATAGCCTTTTACATAAGCAATTTACAACTGGTAATTTGAGAGTTCCCTGCCCTCAGGCTTACAATCTGAAAAGACATGAAACATGAGGAATAGGGGATGTATGGTAAAGAGATGGTGATGATGAGGAGAATTAAGTCCAGCAGATGCTTGCTGCTGTTATTTTCTTCCAAATCGAAGTAAGATCTAAGATAAAATAGGCCCATGACTCTAATATTTATTTATTTTCCCACATTTCTAACCCACCCTTCTCAACTCTTGAGGGAGGACTCAGGGCGTCTTACACCGGCAACAATTCGATGCCACAAGATAATATAAATATAAACAAATATAACTACAGTTTAAAACAGTAAATAGAACATTAAGTTAAAAACACATTAAAAACATTGTCATCAATCCATATAGTCAATTCCAGTCTGATTCAACATCCAAACTGCTGTCGTGCTTGCTGTCCAAAGGCGTGGTCCCAGAACCACGATTTAACCTTTTTTCTGAAAGAAAGGAGGGAAGACGGTGACCTGATATGATTCTCTTCTCCTGTATGATTTTTAACATCGTTGTCTGATGAAGAAGCCAATGAAGCCTCAGAAGTTTGCATGGTGTGTTTTGTGCGTTTTAGTTGGCTCAATGAAGGTATCACCATTTTGCAGATTTTGTTATATTTGTATGCTGCTTTTCCTTTCTTTTCAGGTGCCAACCTTACAGAAAAAATCAAGAAGATAAAGATTGTCTTTACTCCCACAATCTGTAAACAGACTTGTCGACATGGCCGCTGCTACAATAGCTGTGAGAAAGGGGATACCACCACTTTGTACAGCCAAGGTGGACATGACCCCGACCCCAAATCTGGCTTCCGTATATGTGAGTCTTCCAAGATGTCTGACCCAATTCACATGGTTTATATTTCTTCCTCTGTTTCTTTGGTTTGTGATGAGATTGGCAATTCTTTATGTAAGAAAAGTCCAGCTAGGAGATAAGACAGCTCTACTTGCCTGAAACAAACTATTTATTTGATACCATTTCTGTCTTGTCTGGATTTGGAGATCAATTACAGTTATCCTTTTTGTCCCCACCAATCTTACTCAAGAATCCCAAGCATTCAGTCAGAGTCACAGATAAGCACAGTAATGTTTATTTTTCTTGGGCTTGATTTCTCCTCTTTCACATCAGCTTTGGGGTTTTACTCTCTGCACACAATTTTCTCTTCTTTGTCATTTTATGGTATTCCTTTTCTTACGATTTTAAAAATCATAAACATTCTTTTGAACTGTGGTGTTGGAGGAAAATACTGAGAGTACCTTGGACCACAAGAAGATCAAACCGGTCCATACTCCAGAAAATAAAGCCTGACTGGATATTAAAGGCAAAGATGAAATACTTTGGCCACATAATGCGAAGACAGAAAAGCTTGGAGAAGAGAAGGATGCTGGGGAAAATGGAAGGAAAAAGGAAAAGGGTCCAACCAAGGGCAAGATGGATGGATGTTATCCTTGAAGTGACTGGCTTGACTTTGAAAGAGCTGGGTGTGGCAACAGCCAACAGGGAGCTCAGGCGTGAGCTGGTCCATGAGGTCATGAAGAGTCGGAAGTGACTGAACGAATAAACAACAAAAAACATCCTTTTCGCACAAGGATCCTATTATGTGACAGTTGCGTTTTCTGCAAACAACACTTTTACATTCTCACTTTATGCACCTACGGAACTATTGCTAAACAAAAGCATTTGTTTGTGCTAAAGTGTTATCCTACCAAGTGAGAAACCACTATTTCCTCCAAGAGATTGTCCTGCCCTTTTTTCATTGTTTGGCAACCATACAGTGCTTGGGAGGTGTGACCTTTGAAAAAAAAAGTGCTTCCCTTCCCTCTTGTCCCTCCACTAATGACCATGCAGATGTTGTATACAAAATCAAATTGACTTTGGTTCACTGTGTTCCTATGAATAAAAGAGGTCCAGACATCCACTGCTCTGCTTGGTTCTTGTGAAATCAAGGCTATGGCTTCCTTGATTTAAACAATCCACTGGTACTGTGTTCTTCATCTTTTGCTAGTGCCTTCCACTTTCCCAAACGTGATTATCCACTCCAGTGAGTCACATCATCTCATGATATGTCCAAGTAGGACAATCTCATAGAACCATAGAGTCTGGAGAGGTCACAAGAGATATGCTATCCAACCCTAACTCCCTCAGTTTGGTCATCTTGACTTCTAGTCTGATTTGCTGTAGGGCTCATTCATTTGTCTTTTTAGCAGTCAATTGTATTTGTAGAACTTTATTTCAGCATCATGTTTCAAATGAGATCATTTTCTTCTTGTCAGCTTCCTTGTCAAGTTGCACTTTCAAAGGGGACTTAGGACCCTTTCACCTGTGACTTAAACATCCACATTTACATTCATTCACTATAATATCTATAATCCCTAGACCAGTGGTTCTCAACCTGTTTTGGCCTACAACTCCCAGAAATCCTAGCCAGTTTACCAGCTGTTTGGATTTCTGGGAGTTGACAGCCAAAACATCTAAGGACCCACAGGTTGAGAACCACTGCCCTAGACAATCCAACTACTGACTGAACCCACTGGGAATTGTAGTCCAACACATCTGTTTGTATTGGATTACAACAGCTCTAAGATTTCATCCTCTCTGACATTTTGTCGAAGAAAGGTCTTAAAAGCAAACAAAATACCTACATATGATGTTCATTTAGCTACCTTTTAGGAGTGCTTTGAAGTGTAAGCTCTCAAACATCTGCCTAGCAATGTTGCATGTTCAACAGTTCAACAGTTTTTCAGGATTCCTCTGGCCTGTTTTAGAAACTTTCTTTCTATAGCACAAGGAACATGATTTGAAACTGATGTAAATGTCATAGGTGAAAAGGTCCTCAGCCTTCTTTGAAAGTTAAGCTTCCTAGTGTACTTCAGTTACATTGGCACCCTTCCCAACTAGGACAGCTTGAAATGTTTCTGTGATTGATTGGGAGATACTAAGTTGGACACATGGGCTGTGTGAGTTCCCAGCGAGACATTGGCTAATTTGCTAACCAACGTGAACTCTTAGACCGTCCTCTCAATCAACTTTGTGTGACAGATTTATCTTCTTTACAGATTTCTGCCAAATTCCCTGTCTAAATGGAGGACGTTGTGTAGGGAGAGACGAATGCTGGTGTCCATCTAATTCAACAGGGAAGTTTTGCCACCTACCAGCTTTAAAACCGGAAAGAAGACAAGTGCCAAATAGTCTGGCAGGTGGATCTATGAAGCATTCCATGTACACACTTCCTCTGTCCAACCAACTTGGTAAGCAACAATAATCTTGTTCTTCCTGCCAGCCATCATGTAAAAACTATCTTGTTCATATTGAGTCTCCAGGAGTTTTCAGACAAGACTTTTGCTGTATTAATGCCATGCCTCATTCGTAGTATTTTATGCGAGTTGTATCCCGACAATATCTTCTTCCATTTGTAACCTTGCCGTGTTTTCTTGCTTCCCTTTTTTCCAGAACTGAGAGAAGGCATGAAAGGAGGAAAAGGGATCAGAATATCTTTAGACTAATAGTACCAGGGACTGTCAATTTGGATCCTCTTTCACATTACATAGCAGTAGTACTGTAATTGTACTTTGCCACCGCAAGATCTAGGGTATCCTGAAGTTTGTAGTTTAGAGAAGTAAATTTAGAATTCCCTGCCGGAAAGCAATAATGCTTCATTAAACTACAAATCTCATAATTATCCAGGATGTTCCCATGGCAATTAAACTAGAATTATAGTGCAATCCATAGGTCATTTTAAAATCCATAATTTTGGTCCTCAAACCTGCCCTCATTTTACACATGAGGTCAATTTATACACAAGTATATACATGAAATAATAATAATAATAATAATAATAATAATAATCATCATCATCATCATCATCTCGATGTTGCAATCCCAGGTGACAGCAGAATTGATGATTAGCAACTGGAAAAGATTACACGATATGAGGATTTAAAGATAGAGCTGCAAAGACTGGCATAAGCCAGTAAATGTGGTTCCACTGGTGATTAGACCTTGGCCTGCACTTAAAAACAATTGGCGCTGACAAAGTTACCATCTGTCAGCTGCAAAAGGCCATCCTACTTATATCTGTACACATTATTCTCCGATACATCGCACAATCCTAGACACTTGGGAAGTGTCCAATGTGTGATCAAATACAAAAGCCAGCATAGTGATCTTGTTTACTGTGCACTAATCTTGTTGTGTATCAAATAATAATAATAACTTTTTCAGGCTGTATGGACATTTTCTAGATGCATTCTTTCCTGATGTTTCACCTGCATCTGTGATAGCCACAGATGCAGGCAAAATGTCAGGAGATAATGTTTCTGGAACATGACCATACAGCTCGAAAAACTCACAACAACCCAGTGATTCTGGCCATGAAAGCCTTCGGCAATACAACAATTATTTTACTTGGTTATCGTGTGCCTTATGTAACCATTGATGGGTGTTTTTATGAACTAAAATAATGTCCAGTTTGAGAACCAGCATAGCCTTGTTAGAATTGATACCCAAATTGTGAAAGCCTTATCCAACCTACTGTAGAAGCTACTTGTGGTGTGTAAGCTGTTTCAGAACAAGGAGCATAGTGTTATCTTCACTAGTAAACTAACTTAAACCATTCTTACAGCATCAATAAACCCATCCCTTGTGAATGTACATATCAACCACCCTCCGGAAGCGGCAGTGCAGATCCATCAGGTGGCCAGAGTGAAAAGTGACTTAGACCAGTCAGAAGAGAACAGTGTTGAAAATACATTGACATCTCGTCTTTCCACAAACCTCCAATATAGCGACAATGCCACAGGCAGCAACAACAACATTGTCATAGATGGGAACCGGCAGCAGGAGCCTCAGAACCTCCTGGGAAGATGTTACTTGCAGACGTTACATGGAAAGGTCAGAAGTGTTTAACTGTATTTTTTCCCCTACAGATATGTGGTACACCTGGCATTTATGGCATGAGAGATTAAAGAATGAAATATGCGAACCAGGGGACATTTGCAAATACTCAACTATTAAATACCGATGTGTATTTATTTTACTTATATATCCTTACCTTAGAAAGTTCAAGGCAGTTAAGCATGCAAAGAATGTTAAAAAATGAAGACAATAAGAAATAAAGTATTATCAGTAAAAGAAAAATATAAAAAGCAATGAGTAGAAAAAAGCTGGGAGATAAAAACAGATGGAAACAATTTAGCAACTGCCGTTGATAGTAAAATAAAATTATCAAGGTGAGTCATCTGGATGATTTCCTTCACCAAAGAATGCACAGTTATTATTTCAAAAGGTAAGTTGAAAATTGCTGTAAATGGTAAAGGATAGAAGGGTTAGCAAAGTGTAACTGAATTTGTAGAGGGCAAAAGCCTTCTTTACACTTTGTAGACAAGTAAGCAGAGAGTTTAGAGCAGACATGGGCAAACTTGGGCCCTCCATGTGTTTTGGACTTCAACTCCCACAATTCCTAACAGCCGGTATGCTGGGATTGGAAGCATAGGGAAGGTCATTTAAAATTCACATCCAAAGAGCTCTAGTGTCTCATGAGACTAAAAATCCTAGTATTCTATAGAATGTAACTGCTACAGAAGCCAAAATGGCACCATAGTGCAATCATTATATAGTGCAGTGGTTCTCAACCTGTGGGTCCCCAGGTGTTTTGGACTTCAGCTCCTAAAATTCTTAACAACTGATAGGAGTTGAAGTCCAAAACACCTGGGGGGCCAAGTTTGCCCATGCCTGGTTTAGAGTCTAGGCTCACCTACTGAAAAGACTCATCCCTTGGCTTGTTGGAAGAAGTGGTAAATGGAAGTGATTAGGTGCTGTGTTGCAGTATATGTGCAAATAAGTATATAGCTGAATCTCAAGGCACTTTGGCACTATTTCAGTGGTTCTCAACCTGTGGGTCCCCAGATGTTTTGGCCTTCAACTCCCAGAAATCCTAACAACTGGCTGGGATTTCTGGGAGTTGTAAAGTCAAAACACCTGGACACCCACAGGTTGAAAACCACTGCACTATATAATGATTGCACTATGGTGCCATTTTGGCTTCTACATTCCATAGAATCCTTGGATTTTTAGTCTGACAAGGTACTGGAGCTCTCTAGAAATGAATTTTAAATGACCTTCCCTATGCTGTCAGTCCCAGAATTCCATGGAATGGAATCATGGCAGTTAATCATAGCACTATAATTGTGGAACTCATTTCTAAAAGGTACCAAAACCATCTGAACAAATTTTACAGGAATTGAAGAAAAGATGTTGAGGATATGTATTCTTTTGTTATAAACACAATTTTCCAAGCTCTCTACTGAACTGACTTGATACACTTAGATGGTTCTGATCTGTACATAATATTCTAGTTCCGTTTAACAACATGCTTCCATCTATATCTCATTTTTTCAAAAAAAAATAAAAATGTTTGGATTTGGTACCTTTTGGAAGCAAATTACACAATAAGTCCTTAGAGATAACTTTTGAAAACCAGAATTTGCCAGTTTCTGCAGAATTTGAAACTTGGAGAATGTAAAACAGACTAATTTGCCTATTCCTATAGAACAGATTCATCACACCATTCTGAGATGGTGAAATGTGTGCTTTGATCTTTGATGTGTGGTTTGGTGTGTGCCTCTTGAGTTCATAGTGAGCAATTTGAGAACTTGTGCATTTTTTAAAAAGTTATCAATTTATTTATTTTTGAAATTTTGGTCTGATGTGGCAAAATACACAGCAAATCATGATCACATCTATTCTGACCTCCTTACATTATCTGCTGCTTGTTCTCAATAGTCAAAGGGAGATTGGGCAAATAATATTAGACTGAGCACATTCACATGACAGTTTCTTCTCTTTTTTAGTTTGTTTTTTAAAATCGTGTCAGAAGAACTTGAGAACATACTGCAAGTTGCTTCTGGTTTGAGGGAATTGGCCATCCACAAGGACGTTGCCCAGGTGACGCCGGATGTGTTACCATCCTGTGGGAGGCTTCTCTCATGTCCCCACATAGGAAGCTGGGGCTGACAGACAGGAGGTCACCCATTCTCACAGATCTGAACCACTGACCTTCAGGTCAGCAGTTCAGCCAGCACAAGAGTTTACCGTAACCCGTTGTGCGATCGCAATATGTTGCCTTCCCAAGACTTTATTTCAATGTTTCAAGAGGCACACCCACACTATGCCGTTTAACACCACTCTTATGCTATGGAATCCTGGGAGTTGTAATTGGGTGAGAGCCATTCTAAAGACCTTGTAACGCTGCAACTCTCATGTTTCCATAGTATATATTCAAGGCAATTAAAGTAGTGTCAAAACTGCGTTGGTTCTACAGTGTGAGTGGAGAAGAAACTTTTAGTTTGGTGATGTGGCAGAACACACAGAGGAGTCTCTAATGGAGCTGGAGGCTTTTTCCTTCTCCAGAACCCTTTCCAAGTGAAGACGGAAACTAATGATGTAGAGTGCAGTGGTCTGAACCATCCTGAAACAGTTTGCACTTGTTCAGAGAGCACATCTGGTCCCTATAAGTTAGGATGTTGCACATGGGGCCTTAAATACAATTTGCAGCTGTTAACTTGACCATTGTACTGACACTTTTTCTGTTACTGTCTGTCAGTCATTCACACGCAATACACATTCAGGAAATCTGGGTCTAAGGTATATCCTTTTTATAGTTAACCTGTGATTTTAGTAGGAAATTGATAAAACCTAAGAATTCTTTTGTCACTCAGTAAGCGAATGCCTGATTTTCATGGTGTATTAATCCCTTTTGCAGCTTCTAGGGAGAATAAATTAATACGACTTGAAACAAGGCAGCTAGCTAACTATCTCCTTAGCTTTCATCTCTCCTTTTCTCTTTTTGTCTTTCATTCTTATCTCTTGCTACATTTACCGTTTGGAATAATGCCTATGCATTTAATTACTATTGTGCAATTCTACAGAGTTTTCAAGTGCCTCCCCGTATCTTCTGATCTTGTCATCTGAATGATTTCTGTCAACTATTTATTTATTTATTTACCATATTTATATACCGCCTCTCTCAGCCCAAAGGCGATTTGAGGCGGTTTACAATCGGCAATCAATGCCACCAACAACATACAATATAATTAAAAACATTAATATATAATATAGACCATATAAAAGCAGTGGAAACAATAAAAGCCATAAAACACAAGTCCTCAGCGTCTCATTACTAAAATCATTTTCCCGTCACATCATTCAATCATTCCGTAGATCTAGATTAGTCTGTTACACTGCATTTGCAAATGCCTGCTCAAAAAGCCAGGTTTTAACTCTCTTTCAAAATGGTAGGAGGGAAGGTGTCGATTTGATATCCCTATGGAGGGCGTTCCATAGCCAAGGGGCCACCGCTGAGAAGGCCCTGTCTCTTGTTCCCATCAATCGCATCTGCGAAGGAGGTGGGACCGAGAAGAGGGACTCCCCAGATGATCTTAAGCTCCTAATTGGTTCATAGGGAGAGATACGTTCGGATAGGCAAGCTGGGCCGGAATCGTTTAGGGCTTTAAATGCTAAAGCCAGCACTTTGAATTCTGCCCAGTAGCAAACTGGCAGCCAGTGGAGTTGGCGCAACAGAGGAGTTGTATGCTCCCTGAGCACCACTCTTGTTAGTAACCTGGCTGCCACCCGTTGGACCATTTGAAGCTTTTGTACAGTCTTCAAAGGCAGCCCTTTGCAGTAGTCTATACGAGATGTAACCAGAGTGTGGACTACCATGGCCAAGTCAAACTTCCCAAGCTATGAGCGCAGCTGCCGCACAAGTTTTAACTGTGCAAATGCTCCCCTGGTCACCGCTGAAACCAGGGGTTCTAGACTCAGCGAGGAGTCCAGAATTACACCCAAGCTGCGAACCTGCGTCTTCAGGGGGAGTGTAACCCCATCCAACACAAGCTGTAACCCTATGCCCTGTTTGTCCTTTCGACTGACCAGGAGTACCTCTGTCCCACGAATTTTGTGGACAAGACACCTTCAGTGTCAACATGAAAAGCAATTTAGTTTGATATTAGTCCATCTCAGATTCCCATTTGCGTGTGTGTGTGTTTTTAAAGCCAGGCAGTTTTAAGTGTAATCTGAAAACCTAGTCTGTTTATATAAAGCAGGTTGGAAACGTCCAATTCCACTTTATGAAAGTAAATGTTCCATAGGTTCATAATTCTATTTTATTGGTTCTTTGGGTTTTTTTTCCTTTCAAGTGTTTTTCTTTTGATTGATTTAATGAAAATAGGCAGATTTAACTCTTTTACATAATCAAAATGTTAAGTTGTGAAAGTAATATCAGAGAAACCTGAGCAATATGTGGAAAGGAGCACACTTGTCCACTTCCCCTTCATGTCCATCTGGGGCAGAGTCTGCAGCTAAGCAGACAGGACAATGGTTAAAAATCTGGACAGGAAGCTTTTTCCTCTTCCATTTCAGTCTGAAGCTAAACTCAGTGGAATGTGAGCCTTGGGCACATGGCCATTTGGAGGATGGATGGATGCCAGATTTGGCCTGTGGACAGCGACAGCTCAGCTCTAATGTGGAAGACTGTAATCCAGTGGGTCTTGTTGGCAGGGAAAGAGAGACTCATTAAGTAAATGAAAATGCCTTGAAACAGGTGTCACCACAAGGTCTGGAAGTATGTACCCTTCTCACTAGCTAATGGATTTAGGTTTGGGGAACAAGTATTTGTTATATTCATAGACTTGGCATGATATTATTTCTACGTTACGCTCTACTACTAAAACCTAACACAATAATTCTTCGCATTTAATACTAACGTCCTAGATTTCCAAGGAGTGAAGATATAGGCAATTTTTCATCTTCCTGTCTGCAAGACTGTTTACTGTCTTAAAATGTATCTCATGCACAGAGCAAAGAGATTTGCTGTCTATAACAGAGACTAAATATAAAGCAGACAGCTTTATGTGGGCTTAATGCTGGTCCACCCATTTACATAAATGCATGTCTGTACTTTTCCTTCTGTTCTTCACATTTATTGTTAGTTTCAAATGTTTAAAAGCAATGTTTTTGGGGTTGGAATGATTAGCCGTTTGCAAGAAATGTTGCCTGGGAGGCGCCTGACTGTATTTACTCAGTCTTTGAGGAGGCTTTTTCTGTGTCCCCCTACTACAAAGATAACCATCCAGAGGCCTAACCCTGCCAAGACACAAGTGTGTGTTTTCCACATAGGCAACTGTGAAGCCAACAGGAAATTGAAAGTCACCTGGGATGGTCAAGAGCTTGAACATTGTTTCTGTCCTAAATATCTCGGTGTCACCTTAGATGGAACACTAGCATATATGAAACACTGCTTGAACATCAAGCACAAAGTAGCTGCACGCAATAACATCCTGCAGAAACTTACTGGCAGCACATGGGATACAGGCCCAAAATTAATGAAAACATCAGCCCTAGCCTTGTCTTACTCAACTGCCGAGTATGCCTGCCCCGTTTTGCATAAGTCTGCCCATGCAAAGCAGGTGAACATAGCATTGAACGAAACTTGCAGAATAATCACAGGATGTCTTAAACCTATACCTGTTGATAAACTCTACAAGCTAGCTGGCATTGCCCCCCCCCCCCCCCCCGATGTGTGATGGGAAGTTGGTGCTAAATGTGAGAGAAATAAGGTTAAACACTGTGAAAGCTATCCACTGCATGGCTACCAGCCTCCTCCCAGAAGACTCAAATCAGGGAAAAGCTTTATGAGAACTACCACTCCTCTTGGCGTCCCCCAGCAACAGCAAAGGTATCCCTCTGGGCAGCTAAACCAGGAAATCCCAACTGGTTGGCCCCCCATGAGGGTCTTCCTCCAGGGGTAAACCAAGAATGGGCAACTTGAAAGTCCCTGAACAGACTCAGAAGTGGAGTGGGCAGACCAAAAGACAACTGGCAAAATGGCACTACCTAAAAGTATCCTACACCTTGTCTGACTAAGGAGCAGAACAGACAACTCCGCATCTATATGCTCCTCCACTATGCCCTGCCTCATGTACAGATGAAGAATTGTTGGAGGCTACAGACAATGCCATTGCTGTTGCCTGTTTTTGGTCAAAATATATTTAGCCACCTGCACTCCTTCTATTTTTATCAGTTTTATACTAATTTATGCAATGCTTTTGATACAAAATAAATAAATATATTGTTTTTAAAATCATTTTTATTTTGTATTGTCGAAGGCTTTTTTATTTTATTTTCCACTACAGACAGCATTCAAAACAACTAAGAAACATCAGCTATGGTTCTGTATTAGGAGATGTAGCTACAAGATGTAGCTACGTTGGTCTCTCATCTAGTTCTCCTTCACTTTTTTCAGCTATAGCCTTTTCCTGGTTTTTTGGAGTGTGTTTGTGTCTGCATGGTTGGGGGGGGGGGATTGGTCACAGACAATTGTCCAGCTATTTTCCTTCAGCTGGACACAGATCAATGACATCATGTGCAGCTGAATCTATAGCCTATAGCTGGATGCAGAGCAATGACATCACCCCAAAGACCCCTAGAGGTCCCTGCCAATGCCTCTCACTGTGCATATAGCTATGGAAAGCAGGTGGACACTTGTCTGCTGCTCTCCTTGCTTTCTACTCACCAGGAAACACTGTAGTTGCATAACTTAAAGATGATATCATCAAGCAAAGGCTTTGCTTGCTGGGAAATAATGGTTTTTAGAAAGGCTAGTCATTACATGGTCAATAGTGAATTCTGACCTCTGTAATGACCAAAACACTGAATTATGGTGTAAATCCCACTTCTCGACTCAACAACAGGATGCTATCCATATTACAAGCAGCAGAGTGAGTCCTTATAATAAAGAAAAACATCTACAAAAGACCAAATTGAAAAGTAAGGGAGAAAAATAATGAGAAGTGACTGCAAGTGCAAGCAGAATGTATTCCACAGATAATGTAATGTAACCTCAATTTTCATTCTCAATATTCTTCCAATTTCAGTTTGATGCGGTATTAGGAGTATGTTGCAATCTCTGAGTATAAAATCTTTCTTGTTGTATCAACTGCACTATGGAGATCAGTAGCCCTTGAATCTTTGCCAAAAATGCTACGTCCACAGATCTAAATTTTATCATATTGCTCAGCCCTTTCTTTATTTCCAATCTCTTTTTTTGAGATGGGAAAAGTCAATCTTTTTGGGTATCTGTCAAGGCAACCAAATGAGTCAGAGACTGAACTAATACTAACAGACTCTTCTTGTAATTGACTATAAAATTATGTTTTTGCAATATCAGTCTCTCTGCCATATGATTAATTTCCTGCTCCCAGTCTTCACCAAAATGTCATCCAAATAGGGTACAGTGGTACCCCATTTTTTCCTTCCTTAAATTTGGTATCACTGGAGCCCACACATTGGTGAAGATAATGAGAGCAGGTTGTAGACCAAAAATGATATGACTTGCAACTGAAAATGAGATTCCCCAAACTGTAAACAAAGAGATTTCTTTCCACTTGGGCCAAAGGGACATGCAAACATACTTCCTGCAAATCATTTAAAACAATTCAGTTGTTCACCTGTAGCTTTTCTCTGATTGTCAATAATCTTTTTCATCTTGGACTGTTGTTACTTCAGGTAAGTGTTTAAGAAATGTAAATCCAACACTGGATAGTATGAGACTTTGTTCTTCTGTACTATGAACCGGGCTGTGGCACAGCTAGCTGATAGCCAGCTGCATTAAATCACTACTGACCGAAAGGTCATGAGTTCGAAGCCACCCTGGGCCTGGAGTGAGCTTCCAGCCATTAGTCTAGCTTGCTGTCGACCTTTGCAGCCTGAAAGACAGTTGCATCTGTCAAGTTGGAAATTTAGGTACCTCTTTATGCAAGCAGGCTAATTTAACTAATTTACGACTCCATAAAACCTTCCAGCAGTGTGCAGAAGAATGAGGAAGTACTCCATCAAAGGACTCGGTGTCACAAATGGAGGGTGAAGCAGCAGCTACCTTTGTGGCTGGAATTGAGTCGGAATCGAGCATACCCTCATGAAGCTGAAAGTTGGAATGTTAAATTGCCTCTGTATCTGTCTATGTATGCTGTATGTCTAATTGCCATTGAGTGTTTGCCATGTATGTGTGCGTTGTAATCCACCCTGAGTCCCCTGTGGGATGAGACGGGTGGAATATAAATACTGTAAACAAACAAACAAACACACAGAATATACACCCTGCTATTGTTTTCTTTAGAGTCTACAATATTCTATGGGAGTAACACAAGGGGAAATTCACCTCCTCGGGTCTGTCAATAAGGCATCTATAGGAGGTCATATTTTCGAAAGGGCTTCTCTTGAAGATCTTAACTGCATGGCAGAGTCTTGGCTGCTCTAGCTTTGGTAGTAGACAATAGGAACAAAGAACTTGGGCAATGTGTAAACTTTCTTCTTAAAGATGGAATGGATAGCATTCTGATACTAGGTTTTCTCTTTCCTTTCCAGTGCGCTGAGCCATTGCCTGGCCTGGCCAAGTATGAGGATTGTTGTGGGAGTGTGGGGGCCTTTTGGGGGGCCAGCAGATGCATCCCTTGCCCATCGAAACCAGGTAGGTCCTCTAAAGTGGGTCACTTGTAGCACTTCTAGCTTCTGTTGATGTTCTTCTGGTAGGGGTTATTTACAAAACATAACACAAAACTAAGATGTGGTGGGGATGAACTTTTTGAAACAGAATAAAGACAGGCATAAGTAATTACCTCTCATTTTGGGGATATTGTTTCCTCTCTGATATAAATTTCTTATGTGAATACCCTCAGGCAGTTGCTGAGGGTATGAGAATACTGGCATTCTCAGCATTGTTTACTTGGCTGGCGCATCAGTTCAGTTTGGTTTGACTTGCTTGCTTGCTGGCTCAGAACTTTGCAGCCTTCCTACATACTACTTAGTAAAACTGAAGGGCAGCCTGATGTTTGTTCCATCTCAGAGACTTTAGAAAAGAGAAAACTGGAAAATCAAGGCCATCCTTTTAGAAAGCTGGAGATTGGCTGGTGAGGTTGCATACTCAGCCTTATGGAGTTATAGGTCTGCTTTCGATGAGGGCTTGGCAAAGCCTCTGGAAATAACACTACATCAAACAATTGGCAGCACTGAATCTAAAGTCCATTCCAGGGGCATAGAAATACAGCTTTGCTTTTTCTTTTCCCACTGTCCAAAGAGATTGAAGCAACCACAGAAGATAGTTGGGTTATTTTGTCAAGAACATGGTACTTCCATTGATTTATTCCCTTGTGTACACGGGGTGAAAAGGGAGACTGACAGAGGGTCCTTCCAGATGGTTGGTTCCTTAGTGCTTGCTATTCTTCTGCTGAAAGCTCTATTCAAAGTTACATTTGGCTTTTCACACTTTGAGCGAATTACGTTTTTTCTTTGTTCTGTGGTCAGTTTTTTTTCACCCTTGGGGGTTTAAATCTGAGTTGAAAGCATTGACATTTTACCCTACACTTTTCTGAAAAACCTGGGCTGTTTTATGAGTGCCCACAACCTGAATTGGATTTGGTGTTGAGTGAAAGAGTTGGTGGCAGAGATAGGCGGAAGGTCTGGTGATCTTTCCCACCATGACATGATACTCATTTCCAAGTTGTTGGCATGGAGCCATCTTTGTTTTGAAAGTGTATTCCATGTTGGTGTTAATGCACCTCTCCCTATCAGCATTTAAATATCAGCCACTTTGCTTCACTTAATAAGAGGTCTTACCAAGGCAAATGTATAAAATGTGAGCATTTGTATATGCATGTACATGGAGATGTGACATGGCATAGATACGGCCATGTGACAGGCAATAATGGGAAATATAGCACATGTGATCATTGCAGAACTGCCCTTTTAAATGAAAGTAAGCTTGTGTTGTCAAAGGATCCCCCCAGGCAGCAACCAGTCAGGCTTTGAAGCTGCAAGGCCATTCAATGCTAATCAAGGTGGCCAATTGCAACATTCACACTTGCTTCAAGTAGTGCTTTCTCCCACCCTGGATATTCTACAGATATATAAACCTCACTTGCCTAGTTTCCAACTGACCTCACAATCTCTGAGGATGCTTGCCATAGATGTAGGTGAAACGTCAGGAGAGAATGCCTCTGGAGCATGGCCATAGAGCCCGGAAAACTAAAAGAAAACTAAAGTAAGCTTGCATAGAGAAAATGAGACTCTCTAGAAATATGCAAGCTGAAGGAGATTTTTTTCACTTGTATGGACGACATCTCTGTGGTAATAATACCAAATTTCACAAGCAAAGAGGCAGAAAGCTTTGCAAATTGAGAAATAGCTGTGTTAGTTTTCGGTGGCCACCCACTCATACTTTTACAAATCTAACGAAATATATATGGCTGAGAAGAGATTAGAACCTCCAAAGAATGAAAATAAAATAGAAATCAGCAAACACTTCATAACATGGAAATTGGATAAACCCTTTGCTGATGTTTGCTCTTTATGAGAATTACAACTAGGTAGGCCTTGCAGACAAAAAGCAGAAATATAATCTAGTATAATATAAATGTGATGATAAAATAATGCAAGCCAGGAATGGAATAATGAAATAGTATAAACATGCTCTGGGAAGACTGCACTTCCTATCATGATTACATGATGCAAAAGTCCTGTTATTCCAGCGATATCGATGCAATTGTATTTCACTAACCAAACAAATTGGTGGGGGAGGGGGGGACGACCAACAACAGAAGAACATGGAAGAAAAAATGTATCACATGCCACTTTCAAGAAAGACTTGACTGTTGGCAACCAAGGACTGACACAAAAGCTTTCAGGCATCAACAAATAGATTGTACAAGAAGGCTCTAAATGCCCTTGCATTCCTCAAGTCAAAACCAGGCTTCAGTCTGTTAATGAGCTGCTCCCTACGTGTGGTGTGTGAAATTCAACTCATGGTCTCAGAAAGGGATTACTATTATATCAGAAAGCATGGCCTCATGGGATCAAAGAATCAGAGGCTGCAATCACTGAGAATTCAGATGCCTCACCTGTTATTGTATCATTTTATCTGGGTCATATTTAGCCTGCTTGGAGATTGTCTAGGGAACCTGTTCAAGGCTTTGTATTCATCTTTAGCCTTTCTGAGATTTACTGGATAACAGGCAAACACAACTAACACACAAAGTTGGTGTTGTCATTAGGGTTAGAATATTGTGAGGGCATCTTCTACCAGAGCTCACATGGCAACCTTGGGATTTCTCGTCCTGACAACTGGAAAACTCTTTTCTCTTCCTTGCAATTATTATTATTATTATTATTATTATTAGTAGTAGTAGTAGTAGTAGTAGCAGCATCAGTATTATTTATTTTATTTACACCTCACCTTTTTCCCTGTGGGGATTCAAGGTGGCTAACAATCACACACTTTGATCACAATTTGAAACATAGCAAATACAAAAATTAAACATTTAAATTAAAATTATTTTAGCTTTGATTAAAAATAGGGAGACAGCTGCCAGAATTGCCTTAGAAGTTTGATCTGATGCTAACCCATGCAATGTTGGCCTAGACATCTCAAACCTAGCTGCTTTGAGCCCCCTTTGTGGAGAGGAAAAGCAGGATATAAATAAACATAATACATATAATCATAAACATAATACTAATAATATCCCTGACCTGACGATTGTGGAAAAAAACAAGTATAGATTGTTGATGTTGCAATGCCAGGTGACAGCAGGATCGACGAGAAGCAACTGGAAAAGCTTACACGATATGAGGATTTGAAGATAGAACGTCAAAGACTCTGACACAGGCCAGTCAAAATGTTCTCAGTGGTGATCAGCACACTGGGTGCAGCGCCTAAAGGCCTTATCTGCACTTAAAAATAATCAGCGCTGACAAAATTACCACCTGTCAGCTGCAAAAGGCCTCCCTACTTGGATCTGCATGCATTACTCAGGAAGTGTCAGATGTGTGATCAAATACAAAAGCCAGCATAGTGATCTTGTTTGCTGTGTAGTAATCTTGTTGTGTATCAAATAACAACAACCTAGGAAGTCTTGCAGACTTATAGAGTACTAGCTGTACCCGGCCACGTGTTGCTGTGGCCCACCTTACCTCCCTCTTTCTCTCCTTCTTTCCCTCATTTCCTTTTCTTCTTTTCTTCTCTCCTTCCTTCCTTTTCTTCCTCTTTCCTTCTTCCTTTTTTTCTTTTCCTTCCCTTTCTCTTTCTTCCTTCTCTGCCTCTTTCCTTTCTTCCTTCCTGTGGTTTTTTGTTTCTATTCTTCCTGTTGTCTTTCCTTCCTTCCCCCCTCTTTCTCTTTCTTTCTCTTCCTCCTTTGCTCCTCTTTACTTCCTTTTCTGTCCTTCTCTCCTTCCTTCCTTCTCTTCCTCTTTCCTTCTTCCTTTTTTCTTTTCCTTCCCTTTCTCTTTCTTCCTTCTCTGCCTCTTTCCTTCCTTCCTTCCTTTGGTTTTTGTTTCCATTCTTCCTTTTGTCTGTCCTTCCTTCCCCCCTCTTTCTCTTTCTCTTCTTCCTTTGCTCCTCTTTCCTTCCTTTTGTTTCCTTATCTCCTTCCTTCTTTCTCTACCCATTTCTTTCCATCCCTCTTCATTTCCTCTTTCTCTCTTTTCTTCCTTCTCTACCTCTTTCCTTCTTTCATTCACTCTTTGCTTCCATGTTTCCTTCTCTGTTTCCTTCCTTCCTTCGATGTTTTTCCTCTTCCTTGATTGGGCCCGCCGTGGTGAAGGGAGAGGGCGTGTCTTACCGGAGGGGGGGTGGTAGGAGGGAAGGATTGAGTCTGGGCGGGAAGGGGCGGGGTGGTGAAGGGAGGGGGGCATGTCTTACCGGAGGGGTGTGGGAGGAGGGAAGGATTGAGTCTGGGCGGGAAGGGGCAGGGCAATGAAGGGAGGGGGCGTGGTTTGCGGCAAGGGAGTGTTGGCCGGCAATGTGTGCGCGGCGGGGGACTTGCGCCAGGGCGCTTCTGCGCATGCTCCCTTTGTTTTGGAAATTGTGGGTTTGGTAAAATGTTGTTTGCTATTTTGATGAGATTTGTGCATACCTTGTGGGTTGAGGTATGTGCATGGGAATTTTGGTAAATTTTCATCGGGGGGGGGGGGTTGAGTTTTGCCGTGCCGTTGGACGCCCCTTACAGATTTATATATATAGATTTCTATGTACTTTGGCCTTCTCATTCATCTTCTGGTTACCCAGCCTCATTGTCCGAGTATTTTAATTAGATTGATAATGTTCTCAAAGTGCATACAAGTATGTTTTGCCATCTAATATTTCTCAAGGTTTTTTAGTTTTTGTCCTAGAGAGAGAGAAAATATATTTTTGCTGGAAAATTGGAATGGGCCATTGTGCATAGCATTGTATTTAGTACATTCCCTCAATGGACCTCCCAGTAGGTCAGCCAGAGTTGGTAAAGAGGTGGCAGATCATCCAATTTAAGCCAGAAGTATTGAGAAACACACTGAGTGATGTTACATCCGCACCATTCTCTGTGCTAGAATGCAAAACATTGGGAAAATTCAACCTTACCCATCCTCTCTAGGGTAATAATAAAGATGACTCAGTTAAAATACAGAAAGTAGTGAATGAACCCTCCAATGGAGCTGCTCCAAGGTGCCCCAGGGAGGGTGTGCCCTGCTATGGGGCAAATTTAACTAGAAAAGGGAGTTGAGTCCATGGAAATGGAATTTATGTAGCACTTTTCATCAATTGTTCATTTATATAAATTCTTTCTATCCAGTGGAATCTCAGCATGAGCTTGGGGTGGGTTGCTCATCATTCTCTCCAGAGTAGTCCCTAAAGATTTGGAATAGATTCTGCTATTCTCAAGCCAGCAAATAATCTCAGACTGAATGTATACTTATTGTATCAACAGTCTGATAGCTTGCAAATTTTGCTAGTGGAGTGCAGCTGGCAGTATTGCACTAATTGTTCTACAGTGCATAGAAGTGTAACCGAGCAATTTTAATTGCTTAAATAGATTCACTGGGGATGCGTGAATGGAAACCTATCCCAGACACCAAACCTATTAAAAGCTTTTTGAGGGTGCTATAGAATCCACGTGACCAGAACTCCATATGCCATTGTAGAATCATATTGTTGGGATAGTCTATAGGCATCTGTTCCAAACCTCACTTTTCTCCAAACCATTGACACAATTGCCCTGTTTGAAGCCACCAGGAATCCAAGCCTGCTGTGAATTTAAAGCTTCAGCTTATTAAGAAAGAATGCAGTTCAGTTGGGCTCAGCAGTCTTTGCGAAGGTGTTCAGCTGGATGGCTAACTAGCTTCCCAAGAGAATTGCCCTCCTAGGGAAACTCAAGGCTCACCAGCCTCACGTGCCTCACAGCAAGCAAACTGAATATGTGGCATAAACACATTCTCACACACTTAAACTAAAATGAGAAGATTCTGGAACAGGTTCTTAGCCTTTTTCTTTTCTGTAGCTTCTCCAGTGAAATGATGAAAAATGGTGCAAACATTAAATTGTATGGAAGCAACTGATAACAAAGTTACGTTGCGCTTGCCCCGTTCCATTGTGGAGGCCCACGTGATGCAATGGGTTAAACCCTTGTGCTGGCGTGACTGCAGACCGAAAGGTTGGCAGTTCGAATCCAAGGAGCAGGGTGAGCTCCCATCTGTCAGCTCCAGCTTCCCATGTGAGGACATGAGAAAAGCTTCCCACAGGATGGTAAAACCTCTGGCTATCCTTTAGGCAATGTCCTTGCAGATGTCCAAGTCTCTCACACCAGAAGCGATTTGCAGTTTCTCAGGTCACTCCTGACATGGAAAAAAAAGTTCAATAGTGATGTTGTGATGCTGTCAACACTTCAGCACTGAAATCTCACTTTTCAGATAAAATCTAATGCATTCTATGTGCAATCTCATTTTGTAATGGCATTTGACTTCAGAAGGTCAGAGAAAACTGCACTATACAGATGGAACAATAACATGAGGGTGGAAGTGCTAGTTTTTGAAATAACTGCCCCGGTGGCACATTGGGTTAAACCCTTGTGCTGGCAGGACTGAAGACCGACAGGTCACAGGTTCGAATCCAGGGAGAGTGTGGATGAACTCCCTCTGTCAGCTCCAGCTCTCCATGCGGGGACATGAGAGAAGTCTCCTACAAGGATGGTAAAACATCAAAACATCCGAGCGTCCCCTGGGCAACGTCCTTGCAGACAGCCAATTCTCTCACACCAGGAGCGACTTGCAGTTTCTCAAGTCGCTCCTGACAACCCCCCCCCCCAAAACAAACTAAACAGACCCTGGGAATTGACATTATACTTACACATAAATATCAGATTAAATAGTTCTAAGAAGTTTGTTTCTCTTTTCTTTGTATACAAACCAATTCCTCTTTCTTTTTTATTTGTTATGATGTCTACATTGATGCATCTTTGGTTTATTAGGTGACCATCTCCTAATAAATTACCTATACATCCCCCATCACATGTACACAAACTACATGAATCAGTTCTAAAACTTAAAAGTTTTCTGTGGTGAATTAGCTGCACTCTGGTTGTAAAAAAAGAGAGACTTAGCTATGAAGAGATGTAGGTGAACTCTTTCTGGCAAGCATGACACAAATTCTATGTTATTCTATGGTACTACTCTAACACCAGCTGTAGTATATACATGCCATCTCTGTCATGGAATAGAGTTGTTCCTAGTATACCAAAGCTAGGAGTGTTGCACTACTTCAGAAGCCTCCCTTTTCTCTTTAATTGTGCAAATAACTGTTATATGTGCCATGTTTGTCACTTATATACATATCACATACCCATAGTCTAAGCTTAGATCTTAGAAAATTACTTTTTGAGTGCACAACCCAGTGCTATTGCTGGCTAGGAGATTCTGGAAAGTTTTGTCCAAAAGCAATAACTTTTCTTTGCTCTTGTCTAGGCTATCATTCAAATTTGGCATTTGGGTACTGAGGCATTTTCTTCCACATATGTGAAGTCACTAAGTACTCAACAATGGTCTCAAGAGGGTGTAGCCATGAAAACTCTAGGTCTGCTGTAGAATTGCATATGACCTTATAATTCTTTCCATTCCAAGGAGCATGACTCTCTGGGCCTGGAGCTGTGGATTTGGAAGAAGGAGAAAGTACAACTCAATTGAAGAAAAGTGGTCAGATGGTCTGACTAAGCACAGCTGGTGACTGGATCTATACAGTCAGTCAGGAAGGATTAGGGATTCTCACTCTGTGTGTGTCTGTTTATAATTCCTTTCAGAAAGAGGAAATGTGGCTTAGACTATCTGGCAGCTGAGAGATCCTTCCTTAGGAGAAAGAGGGTATCAATCTGGCCAGAAAGATTGGCTAAGTGTTAAAATGGTGTAGTCTTTAAGCTATCTTTAGTGCTAGATTTGTAAACAGTAGGCTTTGTTGCAAGTACCAGTAATCCTCAGGTAGCTAAAGAGCAGGACTCCACTTACACTGCCTAAAGAGTTACATTTCCCCAGTGTCAGATCATTGATCTGGTAGTCTTTGTTATGAATACAGCTAAATGATATGAAGAACCTTTGCCATTTTGCAGAACGTTTGGCACAATTAGAGCCTTGGAGAGAAGAGAAGACGGTACACTGTTCAGAGCTTTAAAACTGAGATGCTTTTATAATAGGTTGAAAATATTTTAGAATAACACTGTATGAGTGAAAAAAATCTATGGCAAGAAGATATTTTAGTGGACAGCTACTCTACCATGCTGACTTCCAAACTACCATAGACATTGGGTTGCTGTGAGTTTTCTGGGTTGTATGGCCATGTTCCAGAATGCCATAAACATTTCAGGAAGAAAGCACATCACTTTGAAATAATGTTCAATAGCTTCAGATATGTGAACCAAAACCCCCAATTTTCTCCGTCTTATAGAATCATAGAGTTGGAAGAGACCACATGGCCCATCTAGTCCAACCTCCTGCCATGCAGGAAAAGCACACTCAAAGTACCCCTGACAGATGGCCATTCAGCCTCTGTTTAAAAGCTTCAATGGAAGAAGCTTCCATCATACTTTGAAGCATAGAGTTCAACTGCTGAATAGCTCTTCCTCATGTTCAGGTGGAATCTCCTTTCCTGTAATTTGAAAACATTGTTCCAAGTCCTGGTCTCCAGGGCAGCAGAAAACAAGTCTTCTCTCTCTTCATTATGACATCCTTTCACATATTTATACATGCCTATCATGTCTCCTTTCAACCGTATCTTCTGCAGGCTAAACATACCCAGCTCTTTAAGAGACTCCTCATAGGCCATGGTCTCCAGATCTTTCATCATTTTAGTTGCCTTCTTCTGGAATCCTATGTTGATTAGTGTTACAGAATTTGTAATCCAACATATCTGGAGGAGACCAGATTAGGGAAAACCTCCCTATACTCTGAAATTTATTTTTACTGTGGTTTCTTCTTTTTGATGGCCGGCCATACATTACTGCCATTGTTTAAACCCACTTACTCCCCCTCCCCTCAAGCCTTGTTGCTTTGGGTTGTTCTTTGATGGGACAAAACAGACACCTTTTGATATCAAATATTTTTTGTTTTTTCTTCAGTGTCAGGGGTGACTTGAGAAACTGCAAGTTGCTATTGGTGTGAGAGAATTGGCTGTCTTCAAGGACATTGTCCAGGGGATGCCCGGATGTTTTGATGTTTTACCATCTTTGTGGGAAGCTTCTCTCATGTCCCCACATGGGGAGCTGGAGCTGAAAGAGGGGGCTCATCCGCACTCTCACTGGATTCGAACCTACGACCTGTCAGTCTTCAGTGCTGCTGGCACAAGTGTTTAACCCATTTTGCCACCAGGCGCAATTACATACTTATTTTCACCCTCATCCTCTTATCGATCACAGAGCTACTTAGATCCTACACTATATTAGCTTGAAGAAGTTCACAAAAGAAAATTTAAGTCTTCAGGTGCCCTCCTAATGTAAACAGGTTCACTTGTGGGGAGCTTTTGGGAGGTGAGGACTAACTCAAGTAGACAAATCTCAGCTCTCTGCACCATTTCCACGTGTACTATGGGGATCTCCAATCTTCCAGCTTAGCTTTTCAGGAAATGTAAGAGGGGGGAAAAGCCAGTAAACTTTCTTCTGTGATCTTTCTGAAATTTAAACTCTTTTAACCTAGAGTGAAATTCCTTCTGTTGCAGATCACACAGTATGCTGTGAATTTAAAAGTTGGAATTTTACTGACTTTCAATAAAATAGCATTGGACACAGGTAGGTAGTGACAGTTTCTGTGAAATCCAGAACTGGCATGAGGATTCTGTCCTACCCAATTTCCATGTCATTTTAGATGCTACATATACACATGCCACTTTTCAAATCTCCTCAGGGTTCCCAGCTTTCAATTTAAAGAAGTGGTTTGGAAAACACTCAGTACTTGCCGCATACTTTGCACTTTGATGCATATCGTTCTAGGCTATGTGTCTGCTACAGTGCTCCAAGCTCCTTCCTTTAGTGAAAGCAGCTGCATATGAAAGCATAAGACCTGGGGGCTAACAGAAGCCAGAAGAGAGTCATTGCGGCTATGAATTATGAGTACCTGCCAAATCCACACTGACTTGCACCTTGTTGAAGTAGTTGCATACTAGAAATCAGTTTAACAGTCACAGTTAATCTCTGCTGGGGGCCCCTTGCTCTGGGGGTGAGGAACTACTTTCAACAGCAAAGTGATGGAACTGGGCCAGGTATCACAGTCAGAAAACAGGGAATTGCCTGTATGACAGACAGGAGGCCTCCTTATGGAGTGGAGAACAGGTTCCAACAAGAGAAAGATATTATTATTTAGTGAGGAACCACACAGAAGAGAAGGGGAACTAATCTGCTTAATTAAAACATTCAACAGTTACGGAGAAGGTGCCACTGATGGTGGGATAGGTTTGTAGAACTGTAGGAATATTTGCTTAAAATGCTGGTCTTTTTGATAGATGACTGCTTCATTGTTCAACCTGGAATGATTAAATGCAGCTTAATCAGAGTATGTCTGAAGGCATGTCACAGTGAATGACTCAAAAGCATATAACAGCTTCTTCCAGGGTCTCAGCATCTCAGCAGGATTTTGCATGGCATTGATGCCTGCCCAGGACCTTCGGTGTGGGTGCCTATGTTTGTGACCTGACAGTTTTCCCCCTACTCTGTTTTGATGCAGTATTGACAAATTAAAACATTCTGTAATGTCAAAATATCAGTCCTTAGGGGAGACATAGTTCATCATTTAATTTCCTGCAAAGTCTCACAATGTTTCTTCGGGTTGTATGTTATGAAAATTCTAGCTCAAAACAGTCTGGCACTGATCCTGATGCTGCAACCCATCAAAACAAGTACAGCAAGTACTGCCACGAAAAAGGTCCCATCATAGATCACCCCAAACTGTGGATCTTTTAATATTATGTTTAGTTTAACCCCCCCCCCACCCTTAGTTCTTTATTTCTAGCCCCAAGTAGTACAAAAAGTAAGGCAACCTAGTTCCTGAGGAACACTTTTGCTTTATCTTTCTTCTTCTCTCTGCTGTATGTCAGTATGTCTGTATTTGTGCACACTCAGAAGGAGAAACATGCATACATTTGTGGAATGGTAAGATCCAGCACTATAAAACAAGATAGGTAAAGGTAAAGGTTTTCCCCAACATTAAGTCCAGTTGTGTCTGACTCTGGGAGTTGGTGCTCATCTCCAGTTCTAAGCCAAAGAGCTGGTATTGTCCATAGATGCCTCCAAGGTCATGTGGCAGACATTACAGCATGGAGCGTCCTTACCTTCCCGCCGGAGCACTACCTATTGATCTACTCCAGTGGTTCCCAAACTTATTTGGCCTACCGCCTGGAAATCATTTTTTCTAAATCTTCTCTTCTTTCTTTTATGCTTTCACCACCCCCTTACAGTTATTCATCGTCCCCAAATGCACCTGCAGCCATTATCGCCCCCCCCCCCCCCCCGGATCACTGCAGTGCCCACCAGGGGGTGGTAACGCTCACTGATCTACTCACATTTGCATGTTTTTGAACTGCTAGGTCGCCAGAAGCTGGGAATGACAGCAGGCGCTCCCGCCGCTCCCTGGATTCAAACCTGTGACCTTTCGGTCAACAAATTCAGCAGCTCAGCAGTTTAACTCACTATGCCACCGGGGGCTCCTATATATAACCATAAATGGAAGACCAACAAAGAAAACATATGTGAAATCATGACAAAACAATCACAACTGAAAAGACTGATGTTAGCCATCCTGTCTTCACAGATGCTTATGTCCCGCCTTTCATTCAAAAATCATGTTGGTTCACTTCAAAACATGGCACTGAAGTTTTCCTGGAATTTATTGGCTTGCTTATACTCACCTATAAAAAGTTTTTTAGAGATTTAATTGTCCATGTTGCCAGCTATTTAAAAAAAACATAGCACTATTTTAAGCAACTTTTAAAAAGTCTCTATAGTGAGTCAGGAAACCATGTGTTGCCAAGACTGTGAGAACCTTGTAAAAAATGGGAAAAGGTAATAAATGAGCCCTGGGCTATTACTCCAGCACCTAATCAGAAGCCTATGTCATTCCTTCCACTTTCACTTCCCTTACCACGTGCCACCAGAACACAAAACCCCCCACATGAGCAGAAAATTTTGGAATGGCAGTCACAGGTGGCAGAAATGCACCATTTTGGCAACACCTGAATATAACAGTAGCTTGAAACTGACCTTAAAACTAAGTGTAGACTTCTTAAAAAATGAAGGGGTGGTAGACTGCTAAGGCTTTTTCCTGCAAGACCTGAGCAAGTTTTGTATATGGTAGTTTATTATAAAGCACTGAAATTGTGTTTACTCATTAATGCTGTTTTTGTTCCACATTCTCGGAGGTGTGCTGGGCAGGCTTTAGCATGAGGAAATATGAAATTGATTTGTATCGCTTATTCTAGAATGAAGGGTGGGCACAATTTTCCTTCCTCTAATCTTTGTTTTCTTCTGTCAGTATAAAGGATGGAGCAGGATAGGTTGCGTTTCAACTTCTTTCTTCATGTGTGAATGTGTTTCAAATTAGTACGGATGTTCACAGCAATTTTTCTATGTTCAGTTTGCTTTGAAAGATAGAGCACTAGACTGAGATGTTGGCCCCATTTACACTTACAGTTTAATGCTGTTTCAAATTTGAAGAAAGTGGTTTTGCCCGGTAGATAATTACATAGGAAATCCTGGAGCCAGTTTGAGGCTTAGATGGTGATACAAACCACAGAGCGCTGAGGCATACTAAGGACTTTCTTTCATGTGTTTTTGTAGAAGCTTGGCCACCACAGTTTGAAGCTAGCATCAAACTGCATTAAATGGTCACCTTTATCAGAATGTGAATGTTCATTTCTGAGCTGGGAAGTAAGTGGTCCAAGGGCCACATTTTATGAAGTGTTCAATGCCATACAAGTTTCTGGTCATGACAGGTGCATCTTTGTTCTTGCTCTTTGTCCTGTTCCTCTAGGAATGAGTTCCTCTTCTGTGTATGAGCATGTGGAAGAGGCAGAGATAAAGCAACAAGAAGAGTGAACAACCCATGCAATAGGTCCACTCTTATCTCTGACTCTTCCCATAATTAGCTGCAGCTCCCCACTGAATTTTTCAGTGAGTCGGTGGCCTCTCAATACATTTCTC
The DNA here is from genome assembly GCF_037176765.1 of Anolis sagrei. NCBI lineage: Eukaryota > Metazoa > Chordata > Lepidosauria > Squamata > Anolidae > Anolis > Anolis sagrei. Next base: position 304,528,588 of record NC_090021.1, on the reverse strand, counting down.
ACTATGGGTATATGGTTTCAGCAGGAATTTAGCACCCAAGTATTTGACATTAAGTCATCTGTCAGCTTTGATGATCCTGTGCATTAAAGACTTCAAAGAGCCCTAGTCATCAACAAACTTGCATAGATCTTGTATCTGTAATGTAGTCTTCCTCTTTTTCTACTGCTTTTTACTTTCCTGAGCCTTAGTGTGTTTTCCAGTGAATCTGTCATTTCATCTTGTGTTCAAAATATGACAGTCTCAGTTTAGTCATTTGAGTTTCTAATGAGAAATCAAGCTTATTTTGCTCTCAGACTTCCAGCATCACATATGTTGAATGTCTACACATTCTCAGTGGGCCTTCTCAGTGGTGGCCTCTCAGTTGTGGAACTTCCTTCCCAGAGATATTAGATCGGCCCCCTCCCTCCTGACCTTTCGGAAAAGAGTAAAAACTGGGCTCTTTGAGCAAGCTTTTGATAACATGGCATAATTGGATAAATACAGTATGAAGAAATAAAGAACATGAAATGGCTTAGGCGACGCAAATGGATAAGGAGTCGAACTGGTAGACGTTAATTGTTATAGTTTTAATTGGTTTTTATATAGATTTTTATTATGAGATATTAAATGTTTTTAATTGATATGTATATATGTTTATGGCATCTAATTGTTGCCAATCTGTACGCCACCCTGAGTCGCCTTCGGGCTGAATGACCAAGATAAAAATGCTGTAAATAAATAAAATAAATAAATAGTTGTGAATTTTTTACTTTTTTCAAGCTACTTGAGACACTGCAAGTCACTTCTGGTGTGAGAGAATTGGCCGTCTGCAAGGACGTTGCCCAAGGGATGCCCAAATGTTTTGATGTTTATACCATCCTTGTGAGAGGCTTCTCTCATGTCCCCGTATGGGGAGCTGGAGCTGACAGAGGGAGCTCATCCACACTCTCCCCAGATTTGAACCGCTGGCCCGTTGGGTCTTTAGTCCTGCTGGCACAAGGGTTTAACCCATTGCGCCACTGGGGGCTCCTAATTTTTTAGTGTGACCCAATGCGGATCATGCCCTCATGCATAGGTAAGCTTCTCCCACTCTCCGTTTTTAAAAATTAAATTCTGCTCCTCATGTGGAGGCATGAAACAGGCATCAATGCTCTCCTGGGCAAATAGGTGTGAACTGCATTCAAGGTTCCTGAAACAAGAAATTGCCCTTTCCCCTCCAATCAGCTTCAGTGACAAGCCACAATACACAATAATACTATTCATAGGAGAGAAAAAGACAGACACTGTTTACTGTTACTGTACAGTGCTAAGATTATTGAAGTGGCCATGAACTCTGGAGTTCTTTGCCTTTTTAAAAAAAATCTAGAAATTCAAATTATGCATGCTTGGATGTAAGTTTCATGGTTTTCAGTAAGGCTTACACCCAGCTTAGTAGGTTGCTCAATCTCTGAGCCAAGTCTGGATTTAGCACTTTTGTTTTGAATTTGATTGGTGTGTGCATATGCTCAGGGTGTGGCAGGTGCCCATTCTTGCCATTGCACAAAGCAAGTGAGTGCATGTAAGCAGCAAGTGACAAACTCCTGGAAATCATGGCACTCCTGTGTATTATGCGTATTATGAAGGTTTTGCAATATGACACCAGCATAAAGGAGGCATGTGTTATTTGGAAGGCTGGAGGCTAAAACTCTGTTTATCATGAAGTAAATGTTTTTTTTTTCTAATATCAATCATCACTCAGAGTATTTAACTTAATATTAAAACCACTTGCTATGGGAAATTATGAAAAATTCAATAATGATTCCATACATACACAATAAAATACTTTATAGCTTTTTAATAATATTTAACAAGGATTTAAAATTGTATGAAAAGTCCACATTCCCAGTCCATAGAGTCACATGGACAAAGGTTCACAAATTTTGCTTAGCACTGAGCCAGCACTGAAGCACAAAAAATGGGAACTTGTAAAAAAAATCCTCTTGCCCATTTCTGAGATTTCTTAGCTCTAGTTTGGCTGCAGGGATTCCAATGACAATCATATAAGGAAAAGGAAAAGGTTTTCCCCTTACATTAAGTCTAGTTGTGTCCAACTCTGGGGGTTGGTGGTCATCTCCATTTCTAAGCTGAAGAGCCGGCATTGTCCATAGACACCTCCAAAGTCATGTGGCCAGCATGACTGCATGGCATGCCATTACCTTCCTGCCAGAGCAGTACCTACTCACATTTGCCAGAGCAGTACCTACTCACATTTGCACTTTGGCTTTGTATTGTCGAAGGCTTTCATGGCTGGAATCACTGGGTTGTTGTCAGTTTTTTGAGATGTATGGCCATGTTCCAGAAGCATTTTCTCCTGACGTTTTACCTGCATCTATGGCAGGCATCCTCAGAGGTTGTGAGGTCCATTGGAAACTAGGCAAATGGGGTTTATATATCTGTGGAATGTCCAGGGTGGGAAAAAGAACAGAGGACCTCTGGAACATGGCCATATAGCCCGAAAAACTTACAACAACCCACTTTAGCTTTGTTGTTGTTTATTCGTTCAGTTGCTTCCAATTCTTCATGACTTTTCCACCCCCAGCTCCTTCAAGGTCAAGCCAGTCACTTCAAGGACATCATCCATCCATCTTGCCTTTGGTTGGCCCCTCTTCCTTTTTCCTCCCATTTTCGACAGCATCATTATCTTCTCCAAGCTTTCCTGCCTTCTCATTATGTGGCCAAAGTACTTCATCTTTGCCTCTAATATGTTTCCCTCCAGCGCGCAGCAGGGCATTTTCTGGAGGATGGACTGGTTTGATCTTCTTACACTCCAAGGCACTCTCAGAATTTTCCTCCAACACCACCGTTCAAAAGTGTCTATCTTTAACTAACTTACCCCAAATAACGTATCACAATGATTATATATTCTGTGTCTTGTTTCATATGTCTAGCTTCCACTGATTCATGCGTCTCACATTCCATGTCCCTTTAATATGCATTATGCAACTTTGGTGTATTCTTCATCTCTGAACATGTCAACAGCTGTATGTCCTTTCAGCTTATGTTCAGTTGCGCTGTTAGCCACAGCGCTACTCTTAATTGTCCTCCACTGGTAACCAGTAGCTCACCGAATGCCGTCCGATATGGGAGTTTCATCTTCTGGTGCTATCTCTTATTTAATTTTGGATTATCTAATCATAGAGTTTTTGTGCTTTCTTTGATGCAGTACAAACAGTGTTAGCTGTGGTGGCACTCGCACTGCATCTTCGACATTCTCTGCAAGTGTAACCCACCACTCCTGCTATTATCCACTATGTGCTTGGCATGTTTGGCCTGTCTCCACAGCCCATCTGAACTGGGAAATTCTACCAGCGGCACCGCTGTTGTCAGCATAGTTTCTTACCTCACAGAATCACGCAATCTCACTACCTTGGAAAGATAGCCCCAAATATGGAATGGATGCTACCTGGCCTGAAAACAGTAGACACGAAAAGGAACTTGGAATAGTGGCAGACCTAACTTAATAATACTCAGCACCCTCATCAAATTAAAGTTTCCAGGATCCTTCGTGGGAAGTATAAAATACATTTTATTGATGTGATCTTATGGTGAGCCAGGGGTAAGTCAAGATATCAGCTGTCTGTGGTGAAAAGCAAAGCCATTTTCTCATATACAGAGACAAAAACTGATGGAATTATCAGTTGAATCTTCCTTCAACACTGGTACATGGGCTTCCTTCCGTCCTTCCCTCTTTCTTTCTTTGGCCATGCTGGCTGTCATGTCACTGGTTACAAATGAATGTTTATGGACTATTAGAATTGCAGCTGTTCACATTCAGATTTGCAATACTGATAGAATCACTAATTTAACTTTGGGATGTACATTTCCATTTTTAGGCAGATGTTTAATGCTACCGTCATTGGTTTCTCTGAGAGCTTGCCAATTTCCCCCTCATTTTTAATTCACAGTGTCTAGCAAACTTCTACTTCCTTTCTACTGAGTAGAAAATGAGTTTTCAAAGAGAAAGAAATATGTCTGGGAACATGTCAGCATTTTGTTTTAGATACAAATTTAGGAATTTAAAGTAGTATCCAGTATGCTACTGGTTTATGATGCAAACATTCCAGCATAAGATTAAAGGAATGAATGTTGATTACTCTCCAAACAGTCTCTACTGGATAAAAATTGAGCTGGAACCATGATAGCTCAGATCATTACTGATTGCTCATACAACGAACACTGAATGTGTTCATGCAAATTGCATAGGAAGTTGATCATAGAATCATAGAGTTGGAAGAGACTTCATCAGCCATCCAGTGACAACCCCCTGACAAGAAGCAGGAAAATTGCATTCAAAGCACCCCCGACAGATGGCCATCCAGCCTCTGTTTAAAAGCCTCCAAGAAGGAGCCTCCACTACACTCTGGGGCAGAGAGTTCCATTGCTGAACATCTCTCACAGTCAGGAAGTTCTTCCTAATGACTTAGTTTCCAGGGCAGCAGAAAACAAGCTTGCTCCCTCCTCTCTATGACTTCCTCTCACATATTTATACATGGCTATCATGTCTCCTCTCAGCCTTCTCTTCTTCAGCCTAAACCCTTTAAGCCGCTCCTCACAGGGCTTGTTCTCCAGACCCTTGATCATTTTAGTCACCCTCCTCTGGACACATTCCAGCTTGTCAATATCTCCTTTCAATTGTGGTGCTCAGAACTGGACACAGTGTGATTCCAGGTGTGATCTGACCAAGGCAGAATAGAGGGATAGCATGAGTTCCCTGGATCTAGACACTATACTCCTATTGATGCAGGCCAAAATCCCATTGGCTTTTTTGCCACCAAGGACTCAAAGACCTATTTCACACATACTGCTTTTGAGCCACACGTCCCCCATTCTGTATTTTAGGTGTTTTTTTTAAAAAAACCCTATAGTCTGGCTCTCCAATGGTCTAAGGGACAGTGAACTGGTCCTATGTTTAAAAACTGGTCCCTGCTCTAGTTCATTATGGAGGGGAGCTGAAGAAAACAATTTCCTCCATTTTTGAAGTTCAGAGGTGATCTTGAGTCCTTGCTGAAAAGTTGTCCTTCATAAGGCATGTGATGCTCAGAACTAAAGATAATATTCCATCCAGATGAAATCTGATCAAAACACAATAAAGTTGTACTTCTACTCCTTTCAGTCTGGATACTATCCTCCTGTTAATGCAGCCCAAAATTGCACTGTTTTTTTTTGTATGGTTACATCACACTGTTAACTTGTGGTCCTATGACACCTCTGGAACTTTTTTATGTGTACAGCTTACAGACCAGATGTCATCCTTTCTACATTTGTGTGTTTTATCTTTCTCGATGTAGTACTTTGTGTTTATCCCTGTTCGAATCCATATTGTTAATTTTGATTCTGCTGTCCTATTGGTCAAAGTCATTTTCAAGTATAACGCTCCCCTCTGGAGTGTTTGCTATCCCTCTCTGATGGTGTCATCTGCAAATTTAATAAGCTTACATACTATTTCATCATTTAAGTCATTTATAAAGATGTTGAACAATAGTGGTCCCAGATAGGCCCTTGAGACACTGCACCAATTACTTCTCTCCAGGAAGATCAACCATTAGTGAGAATTCTCTCATTTCATTTGTTCAACCAATTATTAATTGACTTAATGGTAGCACTGTCTAGTCTAAATTTCACCAATTCACCTGTAAGAATAACATGGAAGTCCTTGTAACAGCCATACTGAAATCAAGATGGGCTTGGTTGCAATAAATCTTGCCAACAGGAAGTTTGACAGTTTGAAGCCCGGGTCAGGTTGAGGTCCTGATCGTTAGCCCAGCTTCTCCCTACCTAGCAGTTCAAAAACAAATGTGAGTATAATTAAATAGTAACTACAGGAGGTATTTAGGCTCAGTGTTTCAATCAGAAAAAGGAAGTTTATAAAGAAAACTCTTCAGCAGGGAGATGGAGCAACAGCCGGAACAGGCACAGCCTCCAAAGATGCTGAAAGATGAGAAGGCCTATATATACCTCTATCTGTTCTCTGTGTTGTCATTGTCATAATCAGCATTGAATGTTTGCCACATATGTGTTCTGTGATCCGCCCTGAGTCCCCTTCGGAATGGTAGGGTAGAATATAAATACTGTACATAAATACATAAATAAATACAACCATAGCATTACTCATACTTACCAAACTTGTAACAAAAAAGAGATAAAATTAGTTTAACATGACTTGTTTTTTAAAAAAACCATGCTCTTAGTAAAGTGAGCAAATGACTGTATGGACAAATATTGCTTGTTTAATGTGTAGAGGAGGGAAATGGAATGGAGCATCTTAGAAGAGAGCATTTCTGGCTGGAATACAATATTTTGTCACAGATCCCACTTGGGTTTTGCTTTGAAAATGTGTGCATTATTGAAAATTAACTTCCAGAGATGACCAGTCTTTTGACCTTGTGGAGCTCATACCTTTAAATATTAACCAGAGGAGGGACTTCTGGCAGGTGTCTAGCTTTTCCATTCCTTGCAATACAAAGACCTGGCAAGCAGCACCAGCCAACATTCCTTCATCTATACAACTGTTAAAGCAGAGACACATTAATATTGAAATATTAGTCATCCATGCTTTAATTAAGGATTCAGTTCATATTCAAAATTGTTTTATAGCTCTCTGAGCAAAGCACATATTTAAGGGAGCCCGTTGCCATATATCCTCTTGACTATCCTTTCAGTGTTGCTGTATTATTAAATTCAGAAATAGAACTGGTTTGAATGAAATCCATATTAGGACTCATGGAACAAGCTTCCTATGGTCATCCAACAGGAAAACATTACGTTTTCTAAAATTACGTTGTTCATCAAGGGCAAATTTAAAAATAGTCATTCATGATGGAACAAACATTTCTATCATTTTAATCTCAACCATAAAACTAATTCCAGGTGAGGGGAATGCCTGTCTCTCTTCTTCACAAATAATTCAGTGCTGATGTGGGTATGAAGAATAACTCCCTTAAAAGGGGATTTTCATCTAGTATCAACTAATACATATATTTGGGTCCTGTTATTTCCACCTCATATAAAAGTAGTGCTGCTATATTTGACTGATGGATTTAAATGATTGCGGCCTCTATAATCCATGGCTAAATTCTGAAGTTCTAAAAACAGTTTGTTTTTGCTAAGATCCAACTCTTTGCTTGAGCGTTCCTTGAAGTAAACTGCAAAGAGAAGGTCCAGAAGAGCAAGTGCCAGAAAACTCTGGGCAACTTGTGGCTCTTCAGATCTTGTAGGACAGCATGATCCCTCATCGTTGGCTTTGCTACACAGCGTTGATGGGACTTGCAGTTGAAAACATCTGAAGGTTTCTAAGTTACTGAAACATGCTCTGATGCTCCTGTACTTGGATGGACACAGCTGAGTGGATTCTCAGTTGTATAATTAAACTACCAACAATAAAACTTTAAAGCTTTTCTTAGGAAATACATAACATAAAGGGGGAAGGTCACATATTAATATTAAGTGGATTTGCAATGCTCAAGGAAGGTGTAGTGGTACTCTGAGTAGAACAGACAATGAGGAGTATTAAAAGTAGTGAAGAATTGGTGTGTGTTGGACTAGGAGTAGGACTAGACATGGGTTTGAATCAGAAGTTGCCTCAGGGGTTGCGGGGGATAGATTTTGTCATTTTGACGTTGTAGTTACTGGAATTTATAGTTAACCTGCAATCAAAGAGCATTCTGAATTCCACCAATGATGGATTGAACTAAACTTGGCACACAGAACTCCCATGACCAACAGAAAATACTGGGTTTGTGGGTATTGACCTTGAGTTTTGGAGTTGTAGTTCACCTACATCCAGACAGCACTGTGGAGTCAAACGATGATGGATCTGGACCAAACTTGGCACAAATACTCAATATGCCCAAAAGTGAACACTGGTGGAATTTGGGGAAAATAGACCTTGACATTTGGGAATTGTAATTGCTGGGATTTATAGTTCACCTACAATCACAGCAGGAGGAGGACTTCTAGTGGAAGGATTCGCTGTCTGTTTCCAAAAAGGAGGAGAAGGACAGGTGGAGAGATCTTCACCTTCTCTGCCAAAGAGATTCCTAAGACCATCAGAAATATGTGTTTTCTGATGGCCTTTGGCAACCCTTCTGTAAGCCCCTTGTGACCCCCCCCCCCATGGTCCTGACCCCCAGGTTGAGAAATACTGTGTTAGAGGGTCAAAGTTGATTTGACACACATAATATCAACAAGTCCACAATGACAAAAATGTAAGAAGCTTTCTCAGGGATTGAAAAATTTTGCATACTTAATACAGGTTTTGCTTTTTTAAAATGTCTGCTTAGATCACCCACTGATTGAAAATGGACAAGTTGAATGCCCCCAGGGATATAAGAGGTTGAATCGGAGCAACTGCCAAGGTAAGTACAAAACGCTGTCCTGTCCCTTTTCATCAGCTATGGAAATTTTTGTCTGTTTATATCAAATCAAGTATTGTTTCTTGTTTAATGTGTGCCTTATTTGCAAAACTAAACAAACTTAAACTTATATCTGCTTTTAGAGAAATATCAAGTTATGGTAATGTGTCTTCTAATGGATATTACACACCTGTGGATAGTTGTACATTTCAGCTATAGCCAGTGCCTGTTGCCAAATGATGAAAGCTTACCTTAGTCCAGTGATGAAGTACATTCTGACCCACGCAAAATAGCTTCTTCTAACCTGTAAATTGGAATGATATACCTCTTTGCCTTTGGTGAAGTTGTGATAATTTAATTGCAGGGTGTGATCTAGGTGTTTTGAACTAGGATTATATTTTTCTGTACCCTAAAGCAACTGTAACTGTAGCAAACTTGTGTGTGCATGCGTGCATATGTGTGTAAGAGGTGTTGAGAGGAAAGTTTGAAAGGGAACAGGTGTGGAGAAATCTCTTATTACTCTATTGTTCAGTGTACATTCTGCTTCATGCTTTAAACGCCCCAGGGCAGCTGAAACAACAGTTACCAGCTCAATACCATCTCATTACTATTAAACAATTAGTTACCAATAAATAGGATAGACAACAATTATGCAGTGATTATACTATTTTAAAAAGCAAGTGTAGAGGAAGTGGATATAATAGAGTATTATATATAATAGACGTGATGGATTGTTGTTTTCCTGTATTGTTGTATTGATGTCCTGATGTTAACTAATTGATATTACTGTTTTAAATGACTAATGATTTTGTACTGTATTGTTGATACTGGTTGTTAACCGCTCTGAGTCGCCGTTGGCTGAGAAGAGCGGTATACTAGTGAAGTAAATAAATAAATAAACAAATATTGGACTGGGACTGATCCAGATAGTCTCTTTCTGACTGGCCTTTCTCACAAGAGTGGTGGGAAGAAGGAAAGTCATGTGTGCAACCTAAGTGTCAATGGTGAAAAAGTTAGATACAGTGTAACAAATAAAATTACTATAAAATAAAATAAGGTAATAAGGTATATCAAGAGTTAAATACAAAGTATGGAATTATTTAAGATAAGTGATTGCATTGCTAATCAGTTCAATATGACAGAAATTCCATTTTCAAGGAAAACTCTCAAAAGACCATCCATCAGTGGATTTCCACCCTCCAAGAAGAAGAATAGAATAATGAAATTAGTCCATCCATAACTTTGAGGTGTTACTGCTGAGCTTTACATGTTGCACAGCCTAGGTCTCTGCAACAGTAACAAGTAACATTTTATTTTATAATCTCATTATGTGTTAGCATGACTAGAGTAAAACAGTAATTTAGGGCAGAGTAATTTAGGCTTCATTGACCCAGCTCTGAATGAGAATTGGTTAGCCCTCCAAATGTTGCTGAATTACATGGCTTTTTCGACAAGCCTTTGACCATGTTTAGAATCCCTTAATGAACATATTGAGGACCAAGAGATTATTTCACTGTGGACTTTATGAGACGGATATTGATTGCAGCTATTGTTGCATTTTATTGATCTTAAACAGGGAGGTTTTATGTTGTTTATATTGGCTTTTATTGCGTTTGTGTTTTGTCTTTGCACTTTTTGTATTTTGCATGTTTACACCTTTGAGTGCTTTGTGATCCACCCCTAGTCCCTCTGGGAGATGGTGGCGGGGTACAAATACTATTATTATTATTATTATTATTATTATTATTATTACTGTTACAACTCCCAGTATTCATCGCCACTGGCTGTGTTGGCTGGGGCTACTGGAAACACACCTAGAGGTTTGCAAAATCTGTACCTCTGGTTATAGAACCAATAAGGCTTAGCCAATCCCTTAACATCAAAACTGATTGAGCTGTTAAAGAAGGACTTCAGTACAGAATGCTGTCAAAGAGTGTCCCCAATCATGATGCTCTGGCTCTGGTGATCACCAGTCTTTTAAAAAGACATTGCAGATGTTTGATGCTCTGAAGACTTGAGTACATAGGGAGGTATGTACAATTTTATGTTGATTCTATACAATGACTTCCAAGTGGTTGAATATACTCCATAATGAAATGTAGTCCAATATTTGGATCCATTTGAAGTTCATCCAAACATTTGTCCGTGATTCTTTGGACATGCACTGAGCATAGAAGTAACTGTAATTACAATCAATAGTCCCAGAGGAGGGGCAAGTATGGAGTGCTTGGAGGCACATAGTTCTTCAAAATCACATAAAAGATTCATATGCTACATGTATCTTTCTTGCTTTCACAGTTCCATCTGCTCACATGTAGCCTTCTTTTTCTGTGGTCTTTTCTCCAGAACTAACTGTGAGATTTTGCTTGGAGGGTGTAATGTGAAGTCATGGCCTGGAAGACAAGCGTTGGTGTCTCTTGACACAATTCCTTCAAAATGTCACACTGAACTGATTAGCAACTTACCACAGTACCAAGAGTCTCAACCTTTCTGGCTCACGCAGCCCATTTGTAAACCCTGATTGCCTGTCATTACCATTTCACACACCTCCTTTTCCTTTCCCTAACAGCCAGGGCTGCATGCATTCTGTCTGATAAGGTCTGCTGTAAAATTCACAGAGTACTGCCCAGGGAATGATTAACAATGTTGTAATTCTCATCCTTGCAGAAGATTCTCTGTAGGCCTCCAAATTTAGCCTAAAGCACGTATAAGAGTTCCACAAATCTCTAGGACCCTTTTACAAACACAATTAAATTGCTATGATTCATCTGTAACTAACTAATAATAGCATTATTAGTGTGTAGTGTGAAAGGGCCCTTATTGAGTGGACAATTCCTGAAACACAAGGGAGAAAAAAGAACTGTTAACAAGCTGCAGAACAATCTTAGATGGTTTCTCAGTGATGTTATTATTAGGTAGGCTCTAGATAATGGAGGAAGGTAGGGAGTTTAAGAAAAAAACCCTCTATTTCTGTTTTATTGACTATTCTAAAGCTTTTGACTGTGTGGATCATAATAAATTGTGGCAAGTTCTTGGTGGTATGAGGATACCAAGTCACCTTGTCTTTCTTCTGAGGAATCTGTATAATAACCAAATAGCAACAGTAAGAACTGATCATGGAACAACAGACTGGTTCAAGATTGGGAAAGGAGTACGGCAGGGCTGTATTCTCTCACCCAACCTATTCAACTTGTATGCAGAACACATCATGCAATGTGCAGGGCTTGATGAATCCAAGGCTGGAGTTAAAATTGCTGGACAAAACATTAACAACTTTAGATATGCAGATGATATCACTTTGATGACTGAAAGCGAGTAGGAGCTGAGGAGCCTTCTAACCCAGGTGAAAGAAGAAAGTGCAAAAGTTGGGTTGCAGTTAAACATAAAAAAACCCAAGATTATCAACCAGACTGACTGATAACTAGCAAATAGAGGGCAAAAACATGGAGGCAACATGGAGGCAGTAACAGACTTTGCATTTCTAGGCGTGATGATTACTGCAGATGCAGACTACAGCCAGGTAATCGGAAGACGTTTACTTCTTGGGAGGAGAGCAATGACCAATCTTGATAAAATAGTGAAGAGTAGAGACATCACACTGGCAATGAAGATCCACATACTTAAAGCTATGGTATTCCCCATAATCACATCCGTAGGTGATTATAGGGAATAAGGAAGGCTGAGCGAAGGAAGATAAATGCTTTTGAACGGTGGTGTTGGAGGGAAATTCTGAAAGTGCCTTGGACTGCAAAAAGATCAAACCAGTCCATACTCAAGGAAATAAAGCCTGACTGCTTACTGGAGGGAAGCATATTGGAAGCAAAGATGAAGTACTTTGGCCACATCATGAGAAGACATGAAATCTTTGAGAAGATAATGATGCTGGAGAAAATGGGAGGAAAAAGGAAGAGGGACTGACCAAGGGCAAGATAGATGGATGTTATCTTTGAAGTGACTGGCTTGACTTTGAAGGAGCTGGAGGTGGCAAAGAGTTGGAAGCGATTCAATGAATAAACAACAAAAGGCTCTCCTTGTCCCTCCAATCTCTATTATATATTTTTTGTCTTTTACATTGTGATATGGAGGGCAGAGTCTTATTCCATATCTGTGCAAGCCACTCAGAGAGACATTTCAGCTGAAAAGCAAGGTTAAAATGCTTTAAATAAGTTTGTTTGCTGAAATAACATTTAATCGTGGGACAGTGGGAACATTTATACAATAGAATTGTAGATGGGTTTGAAACCTTCCGGTGCCTACCGATTCTCCTTTCCACATTTCCTCCCCAGATAGGCTGGGAATAAATTTGAGGAAACACTTGCTTTCTGTGACCTTATTTGAAATCTGGGAAAGGCCTTTCACTTGGGTCTGAGTTTGGAATCCAACAATATACAGTTGTTGTCATTGGCTCAGCTATGACTAAAAAGAATATTCAGTTGGTAGGTATGTCTTGACACTCTTGGTAGGGCACACAGTCAGAAGCATGAAAAGAGTTTTGGAGAAAGGTTGGCAAGACTACAGCTCTTCCTAGACTAGAACTGCTTTTGCACAGGAAATAGCAGGAGCAGCCAAGGAATTAAGATTCCCTCAGCTTACATAGGATATAGTGTAGAAATCCTAGCCAAGTCTGAATCCAAGAGCAATAATGCTGGGAGTAGGTCTATTGACTTGCCCTTTGCTGTTTTGTTTTGGTTTTGCCAGGCAGACATTTTGAGGTGGATGCTTCATTAATACAAAGAGATTATTGGATAACTACTTAATCTTGTTAGCTCTTTGCTGTCATAGGTCTCATCTAGTCTGTCTGCTGATTTAATTTCAAGACCAACAGAGGCAAATGATGGTTCACAGCTTCAATATCCGTGGAACATTGCATCTGCTCAGGATTTTACCCTGAAAGCTAAATGAACTATTGAAATTGCTAAAATTTATTCCCAAAACAGGTCCAGCATCTCAGATAGCTCGTTTAAAGTTCAGACTAATACCCAAGGTGAATTCCCTCCTTCCCTAATATACAGTTTAGCTGAAAGCAGTTCTGGATTAATTATGATGTTCTACATCACAGTGTATGTCCCCAAATATTCTAGGAACCTTGCCTTTTGTCTGCCAACCCACGAAGAAACGCACGAGAATAGAAGACACAACATCAATGTTTTGGATTCAAATTGGGCAACTTTTATTTAACGTTACCTATTTAATTTCTTAACTTAACTCAAGGGTGTAAGGAACTGGTGTAACCTAACCCAGGTAGCATCACTACCCGACAATAACAATTTCCGGGCGAAGCACCTGGTTTTCGGTAATCAAACCGTATCACCATCAAGGGAAAGGAATGAGGAGTCTCTTCCAGAGCTCTTGTATCGAGACTCCTTCCAAATAAAGGCCATTAACACACCTCACCCTTTACACTGTAGGTGAGTGTTTAACTTAAGGGCCTTTCACCCCTTAAAGGGGTGCCCTAGGTGCACACCGACTAAAGGAATTTCCCTATCTATTTACGCCTGGCCTATTTAACGCGTAGCCCACTTCCTCTATCTAGCCCCTAAACAGTATAGGGTAGGCAAAAAACCTCTCCTATAAAACAAGAAGAGGAAAAAATTCCTACCCGGCTCCGCAGGCAACCGCAAATTATACTGTTAATGGGCGGGAGTGGTGGGCCAACTTCCAGGCGTGGAATGAACCTGGGAGGGCCTGGCCTGTGTTAGCAGGCTACGCCCCCGGATGTTCTGGAGGGTTCCTCCAGAACTCCTCCCTGCCTCGTGTGAGGCAGACAAATGTTTTTTCTCTCCCCATTTCTTGGGGAGAGGAAAACTGTTGTCTGCCAACCCACGAAGAAACGCACGAGAATAGAAGACACAACACCAATGTTTTGGATTCAAATTGGGCAACTTTTATTTAACGTTACCTATTTAATTTCTTAACTTAACTCAAGGGTGTAAGGAACTGGTGTAACCTAACCCAGGTAGCATCACTACCCGACAATAACAATTTCCGGGCGAAGCACCTGGTTTTCGGTAATCAAACCGTATCACCATCAAGGGAAAGGAATGAGGAGTCTCTTCCAGAGCTCTTGTATCGAGACTCCTTCCAAATAAAGGCCATTAACACACCTCACCCTTTACACTGTAGGTGAGTGTTTAACTTAAGGGCCTTTCACCCCTTAAAGGGGTGCCCTAGGTGCACACCGACTAAAGGAATTTCCCTATCTATTTACGCCACGGATTGGGGGCAAATGTCCATTTAGCCCCCATCCCCCACCAATTCCTCTAACACCCCTCTAATACCTTCCTGTAAATCTAATGAAAATCGTTGGTTGCCCAATTCTGAAAGATGTACTCAATCACCACAATACAACCTCTCGTCGTCACGTGTGATGTTTGGGTATTCAATGTAATGACCCCTCCGCTGGATCATGAACAGTCGCATGGCCCAGTGCACTCGTTTTCTGGCTTTCTCGAGCCTTCCCACGTCGCCTCCTTCCAGCCACTAGCAACGAGGTATGATAGCAGACCAAACGACGTGCACCCTGGGCCATGACCAACAAATCCTTCGAATGTCCGCCCGTGCTTACAAAAGAGGGCTTTGCCTGCTAACAGGCCCACATCGTTACCACCGAGGTGGATAACCAACACATCAGGAGGAAAAACCACTCCCGGCATCAAACAACAAAGGGGGCACAAACCGTCCCAACGCAGGCTTCTCATGCCTCTCCATTCCACCGTTGCCGTGGAAGAGAGACCCAAGTGCTGGCCATAGGCAGTCCTGTGGGCCTCTCTCACTGCCCAGAAGATATAACTGTGTCCGCAGACCAGTACCATTCTTCTATGTGCCAGCCCTGCGTGAACAGTCGCATGGCCCAGTGCACTCGTTTTCTGGCTTTCTCGAGCCTTCCCACGTCGCCTCCTTCCAGCCACTAGCAACGAGGTATGATAGCAGACCAAACGACGTGCACCCTGGGCCATGACCAACAAATCCTTCGAATGTCCGCCCGTGCTTACCAAAAGAGGGCTTTGCCTGCTAACAGGCCCACATCGTTACCACCGAGGTGGATAACCAACACATCAGGAGGAAAAACCACTCCCGGCATCAAACAACAAAGGGGCACAAACCGTCCCAACGCAGGCTTCTCATGCCTCTCCATTCCACCGTTGCCGTGGAAGAGAGACCCAAGTGCTGGCCATAGGCAGTCCTGTGGGCCTCCCTCACTGCCCAGAAGACATAACTGTGTCCGCAGACCAGTACCATTCTTCTATGTGCCAGCCCTGCGTGAACAGTCGCATGGCCCAGTGCACTCGTTTTCTGGCTTTCTCGAGCCTTCCCACGTCGCCTCCTTCCAGCCACTAGCAACGAGGTATGATAGCAGACCAAACGACGTGCACCCTGGGCCATGACCAACAAATCCTTCGAATGTCCGCCCGTGCTTACCAAAAGAGGGCTTTGCCTGCTAACAGGCCCACATCGTTACCACCGAGGTGGATAACCAACACATCAGGAGGAAAAACCACTCCCGGCATCAAACAACAAAGGGGCACAAACCGTCCCAACGCAGGCTTCTCATGCCTCTCCATTCCACCGTTGCCGTGGAAGAGAGACCCAAGTGCTGGCCATAGGCAGTCCTGTGGGCCTCTCTCACTGCCCAGAAGACATAACTGTGTCCGCAGACCAGTACCATTCTTCTATATGCCAGCCCTGCGTGGCCTGTGACGGTAATGATAACTAGGCTGAAACCAACCGTATGTAACTTCTGGTCTGTTTTGGAAGTTCTACTTCTGATTTCCACACTATCTTAAAAAACTTTGATGTCGGAAACCAAAAATGCGCGGTGTGAGGTATCGTTATTGGCTAATGTCACCAATTCACTCACGCGTAGCTGCAAAACGTGCATTCCACGCCGCCGCCTGATATAAAAACTATTCATAATATGATGTGTGGGGAACATGGCTCAAGGGCCGGGATCTGAAAATCCTCCTAAAGCCGCAACGCAAGTAATTTGCTGCAGCTCTGTAAGGCTAACTTTCCAGCCAGCAACTAAGCGGACCCGCTTTGATCGGGCTGGGGCCCTTTTGGAACATTAACCTGTCCTGGGTTCCTTCTACTGAACTGGGCGCCTCTTGGCCCACCTCTTGTGGGTTTTCCCTTGTAACAACTATTGGTTGCGTGGTTACCCTGGCATATTGCACAGGCGTGCTGATATTTACAGTCATCGCGGGCGCAAGCTCCCTGGGCCGACAAGTATAAAGCGCCAGTAAAACAAATTGACAATGTTTTATCACTTATATATATAGGGCAATGCATAACTGCTTAAATCTGTGCCTAACCGACTCTTATATAGTTATAACGTAATAGTCCGAGGCTCACCCTAAGCTCGCCCTTCAAGTGACCCACTGTTCAAGCAACTAATATGCTATTTACTTGTGTTTGCTTTACCTAAAGGCAGAGCTCTCAAAATGCCATGCAAGGGAAGCCAAGGCTAGACCGGGCATCTTGATGAACTCCCATTTGCATTGCTTCTTGCTGCGAGGTTATCCCAAGTTGTGGCTGACATCAGGAGCTCACCCCACACCCAAGTAATCAGAGCCTATCGCTGTGCCTATTGATCTATTCACATTTGCATTAAGTCTCACTGTGAGGCTATCGCAAGCTGGAGCTAACATCAGGAGCTCACCCCACACCCACGTAATCAGCGCCTATCGCTGGGCCTATTGATCTTTCACATACCCTTTTGTCTTTGCAGCTGTTGTGCTGGGCCTCCCTGTCGAAAGGGCTGACTCTCTTTAGTGTTTTGTATAGTATGGCCGCTATCGGCCTTCTCACCAGAAACTGCTCTGGTTGTATTCATTACCTCCATCCACAATTGACTGTCGATGAGGTCCCATCGCTTGTTAGGCATCGTGGCAGCCTCAGAACAAAAGCGGCTATCGTAAACAAGCCACGCCTGACCAGTGTAGTTGACATATGCCCCATATATTAGATTTTGATATTTAAACAAGGCCTTGGCCCTGTAATCCTTTAGGGCCGCCCACATTCTTCTTCGGCGCCATCCTGAAAGGAAAATAACCAGTGACTGTGTCAATAAGTATATAGCGCCAGTATAACAAATTGACGAAGACTTTGTCCCTTATATATATCTAAACATATAGGGCAACACGTTTGCATTGAGTCTTGCTGTGAGGTTATCACAAGTTGGAGCTGACATCAGGAGCTCGCCCCGCACCCAAGTAGCCGGAGCCTACCATTGGGCCTATTGATCTACTCCTATTTGCATTGAGTCTTGCTGTGAGGTTATCACAAGTTGGGGCTGACAACCGGAGCTCACCCGCACCCCAGTAGCCAGAGCCTATCGTTGGGGCCTATTGATCTACTCACATTTGCAATTAGTCCCACTATAAGGTTTACATAAGTAGAGGCTAACCGCGGGAGCTCGCCCCCCTATACCAACCCAGGCCTGCCACTGGGCTTATTGCTCTAGTCATTTTCCTTTTTGAGTATCCAGGCCGACTGTAAGGCCAACCTAATTTGGGGCTAACCAAGGGAGCTCACCTGTAGCAACTGGCAAAGACTGTACCATTGGGAGGTCACATAAGTTAAGGCTCCCATCAGGAGCTTGCAATACTTATGGCCAGGGCCCGCGACAGGGCTTATTGATCCCTTCCCATTTGACTTCATTGCTGGATCTAACAGCAGGAGCTCTCTCCCTGATCCATTTTTTTTTGTATCAGAAGCTGGATTAAACAGCAGGAGCTCCCCCTCTGATCCTATTTAAAATAATAATTTTTATTTTTTATTTTATTTTTTGGTATCAGAAGCTGGATCTAACAGCAGGAGCTCCCCCTCTGATCCTATTTAAAATAATAATATTTATTTATTTATTTATTTAGGTATCAGAAGCTGGATCAAACAGCAGGAGCTCCCCCTCTGATCCTATTTAAAATAATAATTTTTATTTTATTTTATTATTATTATTAAAAAAAAATTTTTGGTATCAGAAGCTGGATCAAACAGCAGGAGCTCCCCCTCTGATCCTATTTAAAATAATAATTTTTATTTTATTTTATTTGGTATCAAAAGCTGGATCTAACAGCAGAAGCTCTCTCCCTGATCCATTTTTTTTGTATCAGAAGCTGGATCAAACAGCAGGAGCTCCCCCTCTGATCCTATTTAAACTAATAATTTTTATTTTATTTTATTTTATTTATTTTATTTTTTTTGGTATCAGAAGCTGGATCTAACAGCAGGAGCTCTCTCCCTGATCCATTTTTTTTTGGTATCAGAAGCTGGATCTAACAGCAGGAGCTCTCTCCCTGATCCATTTTTTGGGAGCTGTGGCTAACATCGGGAGCTCGCTCTGCTCCCAAATAAGAACTATCGACCTTAGGTCAGCAACCACTGTAGCCAAGGGTATAACTCCCCTATTACCTGTGTATATTTAACATCATACCTACTACATATAACACGCATCCGGCCCAAAATAAAGTAATTGAAATAACTTTCACTTTCATTTTGCCCCATGTGGCAAACGAAATTGGGCCTATCCTAAAATGGCGGCCGCCCCATCTCCCACAATGGCCTCCATCAACGGCCCGGACGGCGCCCAAAATTGACGCTGCGAGCTAGCCGCATGCCGAAGCCCAGCTCCAGGCCCCTGGCCACGTGGGCCTTTGTTTGCCATAACCAAGGCCTCTGTGAAGGGCCCTGAAGGGCCCAGCCTTCGTCCGGGAGGGGTGGGGGGTGGGTGAAGCCTACCTCCCCCAGGACCCCTGTACAGACCTGTAGATGCTCTTCTTATCCCCTTAACCTCTTTTCTTCTCTTCTTTGTTGAACCTCTTCAGGCTTCTTGTCTTCGCTCTTCTCTGCGACCTCTCTCTCCAACTTCCAGGCGTGGAATGAACCTGGGAGGGCCTGGCCTGTGTTAGCAGGCTACGCCCCCGGATGTTCTGGAGGGTTCCTCCAGAACTCCTCCCTGCCTCGTGTGAGGCAGACAAATGTTTTTTCTCTCCCCATTTCTTGGGGAGAGGAAAACTGTTAGCCTTGCCCTGTGATTCTTCAGATTTTCTCTCAGAATAAGGTAGCTTCTCTTTATCACATGAGCAAGATGCAATAATGGACCAATCTGTACAGAAAATGAAATAAATACCTTTTCTTTCCACACTGATACCAGCATATGATATTAGCATATAGCATCTATAAGCTTTTATTCAAATTTCCCACAATGCCCTCAATCAGCATTGTATATTGGAAACATTCAATAATAATAATAATAATAATAATAATAATAATAATAATAATACAATAACAACACTTTATTTATATTCTGCTCTATCTCCCCGAGGGAAGTCAGAGTGGATTACAACATACACAGATAGGCAAACATTCAATGTTTTTAGTACAGTGGGATAACAATGACATACAAATACACAAAAGTATAGGCTTCCCCTTTCATCTCTGGCTTTTTTGGAGGTGGTGCTCAAGTTTGGCAATGGGGAGGTGCTCTTGTTCCATTTCCAAGCCGAGGAGCCTGCTGTCTGTAGACACCTCCTGGTAATGCTTGTCGGCATGGCTGCATGGGAGCCATTATTACCTTCCTGCCGAAGTGGTACCTATTGAACTACTCTCTTTTGCATGTTTTCAAACTGCTAGGTTGGTAGGAGCTAGAACTAACATCAGGAGCTCACCCCGATCCGCTGCTTCAAACTGCCAACCTTTAGGTCAGCAGATTCAACAGTTCAATAGTTTAATCCATTGCCCCACCATGGCATATAGCCATATAAATTGCTTTATTCCATATGGCTGATATTAATTAGAGCACTTTTGCCAAACAACATCAGGTAAAACACGAGGGCATGTTTACAAAGGATAAAACCCACTAGAGAAACTTCAGATCTGGAACTGGATTTCATAGATTACTGCACAGCCCAAATAATATCCAATAGTAGTTCTGATGGACTAGCTCTTGCCCTAAATTCTTTCTAAAAACACCATTGCATGGATGGGGAACCATATAAAAACCAAACTGAAGCATTGTAAGAAAGACAAAGAGCTTGCAAATGTAATAATTTTTATCAACAGTTTAAGACTCTTTTGGTCCCAGATAAAATAAAACCCATATTGTATTAATCTGAACTCATAGAAAACAACATGCCACTCCCATATCAGAGTTACATATACTTTTTAATGTTTACATATGTATACAGACTGCATGATTTTTTAAAAAATCCAAACCTTATCCCTGCCTTTAATTAGTGCTGCTCTCCAAGTAGCCTTCTGCTCTTAGGAACTCTATTGCTCCATTTGAATTCAGATCTCTTTCTGACAATAGTCAAATGTTTACTTCACAGAGTATGGCTTGTCCAGAACGTGAATCTGAAGGCCTTTCGTAGATGTTCAAAGCCATTTGGCTGAGAGAAGACTGGAATGAGACCACACAGGATGTCTCAGATCCTCCCAGGCAGGGTGGGGGGAATAAGAGTGAAGAGGGTGGTTAAACTGATTTTTCAAGGTCTTTAGCTCTACTTCTATTGCCAAGCTGAGCAAGAGCCAATAAATGAATGGTTAACCAAGTATTTTTCTTTGCTAACAGAAACAGAGGAAGTTGTCCATCCACCTTGAATATTGGCTACAGACTGACTAGGAGTGGCTCTCTTATGATAATGGTCTTTCCTAGCCCAGTTTGCAGTGCCAAGGATTGAGGATAGAGCTGCTGACATGGAAAACGTGTGCTGTACCACTTAGCCCTGATCCCATCCCTCTGTACTGAGAGGGGAATACCGGGCCTCTTCTTTCTGGTATTAAATTCAAACTATAAGAGCTCTTATTGCACAATTTTTGTTAGCTATCATTATTCCAAATAATGAAGTAGAAAACAAGATGACCTTTTACAGGGAAAATCTGAGGTAATAATATGGAATCTGCAATAAGAAGAATGGAGTGATAGCTATTTTACAATCCACAGAACAATATTATAGAGTACTGCAAATGCAATTTCACCCACTTTGGATTGTAAAACATTCAATGTCAAAAAGTGACCATTAAAAAGAGCTGAGTATATTAAGCAATGAGGACTTAAATAGCATAGAAAGCATACCTATCTATTCACCAAAATTTACAAATACTGATCTGCTATTATAACCATGATAGCCAACAAGGTTTAGTCGTATATGCTTTGGACTACAGCTCTGGAGAGCAATGTTTGAATCCCTACTCAAACATAGAAATCCATTGGGTTTTATTTATTTATCGTGTCAGAAGCAAGTTGAGGGTACAGTTAAACATGTATTTAAAAACATAAACAAAGTTTTAAAACTTGGCATTATGCTAAATGTCCTTTGACCAGAAGCTGGCCACTTGGAATGCCTCTGGTGTCGCTGTGAGAAGGTCCTCCATTGCATATGTGGCAGGCCTCCAGTTGCATTGTAGTAGGTGGTCTGTGGTTTGCTCTTCTCTGCACTTGCATGTTGTGGACTCCACTTTATAGCCCCATTTCCTAAGGTTAGTTCTGCATCTCATGGTGCCAGAGCACAGCCTGTTCAGCACCATCCATGTTGCCCGATTTGTGTGACCAGGAGAGAGTTTCTCTGCTACTGATTAAGGTGCTGGGATTTAACCTGTCACTTTTGGATTGTCATTTGCCGAGGTGTGCCGAGGTGTGTCTCTTGATCTTAGGAAGCTGTTTCTTGATTTAAGCCATTGGCATGCTGGCTGGTATTTGAACAGAGGATGGACCGGAGATGTCACTGCCTTGGTCATTTCACTATTGGCTACTACTTCCTAACAGATGTCAGGTGATGCAATACCAGCTAAACAGTATAATTTCTTCAGTGGTGTGGTGCATAGACAACCTGTGATAATGCGGTATGTCTCATTAGAGCCACATCCACTGTTTTAATATGATGCAATGTATTCCATACCGGGCATGCGTATTCAGTAACAGAGTAACATTGGGTGACCTTGGGCAAGTCATACTTTCTCAGACTCAGAGGAAGGTAAAAGCAAACTCTCTGAACAAATTTGTGAGAAGAAAATCTTAGGATTACTATAAGTCAGAAACAACTAGAAGGTAATGACATTAGAACCCTATTTATCTTGTGTTTTTCATCTTGATGTCCCATAACAATTATGGACCCAATAACAACGATCTTTTTGATTGTCCTGTCCTGTGTATCTGGCTGTATCATGGAAGCTACTCTTCCCAATTTGTTTTGAAAACTGCATTTCTTGAAAAGCTGCCATAAATATAAGGGGGCTCTTCTTTCTTTTTCTTTGGCATGCTGAAAGCATTATGCATGACACATACTGGACTTTGGGTAAAATTTTACACCCTTTCTATTGGCGACTTCATTGATTGGTGGAACCAGAATAAACATTAACCTCTTCCCTCCTGCTGTGTCATTGATCATAGTATTTCACAGGCATCTGTCCCTATTGCTAGCTTTACAATCATTAACAAACACAACCCCACTCTTTCCAGTCTCGGGGGGGGGGGGGTGTCAGGGGCCACTGGGATCATTGTCTTCATTGTACAGATGGAATGGCAAGTGGAAGGAGCTCACTATCGGTCATGTGGTGTGTTAGTGGAGAGCAATTTAACATCTTCTTTCTCTTGACAGATCATTGCAATCTGGTCCTCCTCCACAATCAGTCATGCAGATTGCTCCTATAATTTTAGAAACTTTTGTAATTCATGTTATAGATCATGTGCAGACAGTGCCCCCATCTGCCCATGTAAAGAAATGATCATGCACAACCACTTGCAACCTAGAGCATTTCCCCAAATGTCATAAAGTCATAGAGTTGGGTGGGGCCATGCAAGCTACTGCGTCCAACTACCAAGCTTCTTTCTGAAGACTTATAATCATGGAATCAGAAAGTTAGAAGAGACCACAAGGGCCATCCCTTGTAGGAAAATACAACCAGAGCACTCCTAACAAATGGACATCTAGATAAGAAGACAGCTTGAACCTTGTAGGAAAATATCCTTAAAGGTTCAGGAGACACATGGCTTTGATCTGACATATGGTATGAGTGGAGGATCTGGAGCCCTCCCAGTATTGCTGAGCATCCCTCACTATTGAAGATATGGCAAGGACTCATGGAAACTGGAGGCCCACAGGTATCCCATCCTGGACATGTGGATTAAAAGTGCAGGTTGAGTATCTCTTGTCTGAAATGCCTGGAATCAAAAGTGTTTTTGATTTTGAACTTTTTCAGATTTTGATATACTTGTATTTGTGTATATGCACATAATGAAATATCTTGGAGATAGGAAGCAGGTCTAAGCATGAAATTAATTTATGTTTCATATATACATAGCCTGACTGGAAGGTTGGCGGTTTGAATCCATGGGATGGGGGTGAGCTCCCCTTGTTAGCCCCAGCTTCTGCCAACCTAGCAATCCAAAAACATTCAAATGTCAGTAGATCCATAGGTAACGCTTTGGTGGGAAGATAATGGTGTTCCATGCAGTCATGCTGGCCACATGACCTAGGAGGCATCTACGGGCAACGCCGGCTCTTCAGCTTCGAAATGGAGATGAGCACCACCCCCAGAGTCCAAATCAACTAGACTTAATGCTAAGGAGAAACCTTTAGCTTTTTTATATACGTAGCTTAGAGGTAATTTTATAAAGTATTTTAAACATTTTTGTACATGAAACAAAGTTTCATCATAAAGCAAATATGCATTGTAGTAGGTGGTCTGTGCCCACCTACTACAATGCATGTTGACTGTTCTGGAGTGTTTAGGATTTCTGAATTCCAGATCAGATATTCACCTGTAGTTATCAAGTAGGTCTAAGATGGAAATCCATGCTACATCTTGGACAATGGAAGATTTTGGAGGGAAATGTAGAAATAATGGTAGACATGCTCTGTTGTGCAGCACATGCAATGCCAATTGATTTCTTTTTAATGACAGTTATATCCTCCAATAAACTTCATGCCTTTTAAATTAAAGTTATACCTTCCAATAGACTTAATGCCTTGTACATGGGTAACTTCCTTCCTACTTTGCCCTCAGGATAATCCTGCGAGGTATGCCAAGTTAAGGGGTAAGTACTGCTTGAGATTTGGTGTCCACCTCCACTCTGCCTCACAATCAGATTATTAGATGTTCCAAATCTCTTTTGCCTTTGAATGCTTGCTACAGTGCGGCATTAAGAGGGCCAGACTACAAGAAACAGTGACATGCTCTGCTTATAATTAATTTCCCCCCTAACACTAGCATAAATCCTATTGGTAGTCCCACCTGCAGCAGACCCAGTGAATCAACTGTTGAATGGTAAGTCAACACTTGCTCAAAGCCCATTGATTCTAAGTGTTTGCTCTTGTTGGGACTAGCAAATGAATGTACATTTAATTCTAAGCAGATTCATATTACACAAAATCCTATGGAACATGTTGGCCAGGATGTGTGGCTAAGAGTCAAACTGGCCAAGGCTCTAATATGGAGCACTTTAATTTCTTTATTTTTTTGGAGCGCATCTAAAGTCTTCTGGCACACGATTACATCCACCTGGCACTCCATTAAAAAAACCAGATTCTTTCCTTTATCCCTTCTTAATCCTTAGTTGAAGCCGTTCAGGTTCTATGGAACAGCAAAGGCAGAATGAGTTCGCTGCTGAAATCTAAAAGGTGTTACAAAGAAGGAAAGCATACACTTTCCATGACCCTCTGAGAAGCATTATCCCCTTGTAGTGGACAGGATTTTAGATTAGGACCCAGGTTCAAATATCCACTCAGCCAAGTTGTTGAATGGAGGACTTGGGCTACTTGCCATTTCCCAAAGTAACGTCCCTCAAAGCTTGTTGCCGGGGTACAATGGAAAGGTGAAGACACATGCTTGCTGCCTTGAGCTACTTGGAGAAAAAGGGCAATATAAGTGTATAAGATACCTTTTAGAGTCTTCACTATGCCTGTCACTGTGATAGGCAATCCAGTGCCCTTCAGATATTCTTGAATATAACTCCCAAGCATTTGCTGTGCTTATTAGGAAGTGGATTCTGAAACTTCTATACTACTACTACTACTACTAATAATAATAATAACACTTCATTTATATTCTACCCTATCTCCCCAAGGGACTCAGAGCAGATTACAGTATATACAAACACAAACACAGGCAGGCATTCAATGCCTTGATACAATTAATAGAAATTCATGGAGATTCACAGACAAAAACAAAGGCAAAGGCTTCTCCTTCCATCGCCAGTTTCTGTAAGCGGTGCTCAACATCCGGCTCTGGGGGAGGTGTTCAACTCCATTTCCAAGCTGAGGAGCCTGCGTTGTCCTTAGATATCTTCTGGTCACATGGCCAGCATGACTGCTTAAAGCACCTATTTGCCTTCCTACTGAGGTGGTATCTATTGATCTACTCACATTTTCATGTTTTCGAACTGCTAGGTTGGCAGAAGCTGGGACCAACAGCAGGAGCTCACCCTGTCCCGCGGTTTCGAACTGCCAACCTTCAGGTCAACAGTTTAACCCATTGCACCATCACTGCCTCAGGTTGCCTACACTATCATATGAAGTGTTCTTAGAAAAAAAGTAAAGAGTAAAACATGCCCTCAAAATGTTCTACTTTGCAAGGATAATTCTGATTAATATTCTGTCATCCAGGTTTTCGGATGCTTGAAAAATGTTCCAGTTCCTCAGTCCCCTTTTCACTTTCCCCATTTGTTTTCAGCTTAGTTTAGTTGCTGGAAAATGAGTTCAAACTGCAAAAGTAGTTTACACTCAGTGAAAGAAGAGGAGTAGGTGGAATCGCATCCTTTCCTTTAGACACAGGCAAAAGCAAACTGCTGCAGCCAACCCTAACTTAAGTTGATTATTATTAAAGCATCCTTGTTGCCATTCTGACCATATGCACATGTTAATCATATATGTATGTCCCAGTTGGTGAAATACTGGAGAGTATTCATAAAATAATATGATATCTGTAATGAAGGCTTATCCTTTAAAACATGAAGAAGGAGCACAGGATATAAGGGATGTGGGGAAAGGAACAGATGTACATAGTTGGAATAGTAAACCCGCTTTGGATGCACAATCATCTCCATGAGGGCAAGAGGTATAGTCTTTCAAAGTTATTTAAGAGCAGGACTTTCAACATTATTTAAATACTTTTGCAAGTTATTTTGTAAAAAGCACAAAACTACCACACCTTTTGCTAGCTAATGATTTCTCCTTCAGTCAGTGAACACTTTCAACCCACACTCTCTTGCTTGCGGATCCCATCATATCATTAAGGTGGTCTTTCTTTACCCTATCACATCTGGTTTATTTGCCTTTCCCAGTGCTACTTCTCTTTGGGGATACAGTGGTTCATATAGTTTTTGTTGACCTTCTAGATATCAACGAATGTCTTATCCTTGGTGTATGCAAAGATGCAGAGTGTGTGAATACCCGTGGCAGCTTCCTTTGCACTTGTAAGGCAGGAACCATGCTGGATCCATCCCGCAGTCACTGTATTTGTAAGTATCAATAAAAAAACAATAACTGTTTCCTTTCCTTTTGCATAGTTTTCTGTAATTATTGTGCTATGGTTTGGTCATAAGGAGTGGGCATTAGCCAGAAGGATCAAGCCAGGACACTTTTTTCATTAATTAGACTAATGACGTCATCACAAAGGGCACTTTTCGGTGGCATGCTCCGACTCCGCCCTGCTTCACACATGAAGCCTGCTGGCTCCCATCAAACAATGCTGGCAGGGCTCAGTGGGTCAAGTAGGGTGGAGCCGGTGTACGTACTGAAAAATGCCCTATGTGATTACGTTGTTAGTCTAATGAATGAAAATAGTGTCCTGGTGCTTCCCATGTTGCCATAAAATCAATGGGGGGGGGGGGGGGGGAGAGCCCCACGCTTCATGCTTTTCTCTGATGGGATCGCCCTCAGCTGGGTGATGTAGGGCATGGTGCACCGGGTTCCCCATTCCTCCCAATGATGCACAACGTTCTGTGTGACAAGGTCGTCATTTTGGAGATGATGAAAGAAAAGAAGCATATTTTCCTTTTAGTGTATGCCCACATCTTCAGCAGAAACCAGGAAAGACTTACCACACTTTCCTCTTTGTTCAAAAGTTTCCCCCTTTGAAAATAAATTCTGATTACTAACTTGGAACAGTTTGTTCTGGTCGCTGTGCTTTTGTTCTGATCAGTTTTGCCTTCAATCTTTCTATTTATAATTGTCTATTATATTTATACTACATCTGTGAATCTTGCAGTTCATTTACACCAGTGTTTCTCAACCTTCTTAATGCCGCGACCCCTTAATACAGTTCCTCAGGTTGCGGTGAACCCCAACCATAAAATTATTTTCGTTGCTGCTTCGTAACTGTAATTTTTTTTTCTGTTATGAATCCTAATGTAAATATCTGATATGCAGGATGTATTTTCATTCACTGGACCAAATTTGGCACAAATATTCGATATGCCCAAATCTGAATACTGGTAGGGTTGGGGGGGAGGGGATTGATTTTGTCATTTGGGCATTGTAGTTGCTGGGATTTATTGTTACTCTACAACAGGGGTCAGGAACCTTCGGCCCTCCAGGTGTGGTGGACTTCAACTCCCACAATTCCTTGAGGCTCGGCATTCGCCCCAAAGGCTTACCTTGGCCTCAAGGAATTGTGGGAGTTGAAGTCCACCACACCTAGAGGGCCAAAGGTTCCCCATGCCTGCTCTACAATCAAAAAGCATTCTGAACTCCACCAACAATGGAATTGAACTGAACTTGGCACACAGAATTCTCATGACCAACAGAATATACTGGAAGGGTTTGGTGGGCATTGACCTTGAGTTTTGGAGTTGTAGTTCACCTACATCCAGAGAGCACTGTGGACTCAAACAATGATGGATCTGGACCAAACTTGGCACAAATACTCAAAATGCCCAAATGTGAACACGGATGGAGTTTGAGGAAAATAGACCTTGACATTTGGGAGTTGTAGGTGCTGGGATGTACAGTTCACCTACAATCAAAGAGCATTCTGAACCCCACCAACGATGGAATTGGGCCAAACTTCCCACACAGAACCCCCATGACCAAAAGAAAATGCTGTGTTTTCTGATAGTCTTTGGTGACCCCTCTGACTCCTCCTCATGACCCAGGTGTCCCGACCCTCAGGTTGAGAAATGCTGATTTACACGTTAAGATAGTATATCTATCTGTTTGCTTTGGCAAATTCTGATACAAGATTAATGTATTAACTAGCCTCTTTGCCAGAAATCTTGAAGTGTCAAGATTAAAATCTTAGAATGGAATGTTTTAAACAAGTGTTATTCTTAAAACACAATGCTTTTTTATTGAATAAATGCCAGTTTTTGTGTGCCTTCAGCTTCATTATTGGTGAAGTATTCAGGATAAGCAGTTAGGAACTTAGAAGAGGGTAATAGCATAGTCCTGTGTGCATTTATTCATAATTAAATGCCACTGCATTTACTGGTGTTTGAGGATGCATAGGACATACCCAATAGCACATGAGAGTAAGTTTAGTAGGACTTTGTTGTCATTGGTTGCCATTAGGGCACCTTTGACCTTTGGTGACTCTGTGAATGAGAAAACTCCAAGACACCCTGCTATCAAGATCCCTGCTCAGATCTTGCAAAGTCAGGGCCATGGCTTTTTTTAATTATGTTCATCTACCTGTATTGTGGTCTTTCTCTTTTTTTTACTGCCTTCTGCTTTAGCAGGCACCATTGTCTTTTCATCTGAGTAAAGGCTCATAGGATTCAAAAGGCTCATAGGATTCAAGTCTTCTCTGCTTTTTTCTAACTTCAAACATTGATGGGTCTGTGCAAAGGTTTAATCCTGTTCTTATGTTTCAGCGGATAAAGCGGTTTCCACAGAACAGGGACTGTGCTTTCGCTCGGCAATAGGAGGCGTGTGTGCCTTGCCGCTCAATCATCGCATCACTAAACAGATTTGCTGCTGCAGTCGTGTTGGCAAGGGTTGGGGGGCAAATTGTGAAAAGTGTCCATTGCCAGCCTCTGGTAAGAATATGGCTTGGTCTTCGGGGCTTTTCCCCCCATTTTGTCTGACCAGTTTATTTTTGTGGTTGCTTTAATTCAGTTTGTCCTTTGTCAGACAAACATTTCACATTCTTTGCAGAAATTGGGCTTCCAAAGTTCGGTAATGTTAACTTTAGGGAGTTTGGAAAAGTTGGCTTGTAAGGTTTAAAAACTCCCATCCCATTCCTGACTTCTACTGGAATGACCAATGATCATGCTGGTTATATGAATCTAGGAGTGTAGCATAAAAAAGTAAATTTGCCAAATTCTGGTCCATGTTTCTGATCACACTCAGAAGATTGCTAGGCCAGTGGTGTTTCTACCCTCATTATTTATTTCGTGTCCAAAGCATTGCATAAATAAATAAGTACAAAATTGATAAAATAGAGGGAGTACAAGTGACCGCAGTATCTGCAGCTTTAAACAGTCCTTCTTCTGTGCATGAGGCAGGGCATTGTGGGCAAGCATATAGATGCTGGGTTGTTTATTCTGCTCCACAGACACAGAAGGTGGAGGATTCCTCTAGTGCCACTTTGCCAGATTGTTTTTGATCTGCCAACTCCACTTCTGAGTCTGTTCAGGGACTTCCAAGTTGTCCATTCTTGGTTTGCTCCTGGAGGAAGACTCTCATGGGCATTTCCTGATTTTGCTGCCCATAGGGATACTCTTACTGTTGCTGGAGGAACATTAAAAGGGGTGGTGGTTCTCATGAAACTTTTCCTTGGGAGTCAGCTGCATTTAGATCACTACTGACCAAAGGGTCATGAGTTCGAAGCCAGCCCGGGTCGGAGTGAGCTTCCGATCAAATTGTTGTTGACCTTTGCAGCCCAAAAGGCAGTTGCATCTGTCAAGTAGGAAATTAAAGTACCACTTATGTGGGGAGGCTAATTTAACTAATTTCTGAGCAAGCATGCAAAAAACGAGGAAGTACTTAATCAGTGTTACAAATGGACAGTGAAATGACAGCTCCCCTGATGGCCAGAATACCCTCATGAAGGCCGGAATACCCACACTTGATCTTAGCCAAAAGGCCAAGAAGCAAATAAATAAATAAATAAATGAGGCAGGCATACTCAGAGTAATACAAGACCAGGGCTGATGTTCTTATTAATTTTAGGTCTGCAGCTGGAAGCTTTGGAACTCTAGGTCCCTCTGAGAAGAAAAGAGAGTGATGAATTCTCAGCCTATAGAGCAGTGGTTCCCAACCTTCTAGCCTCCAGGTGTTTTGGGCTTCAGCACCCACAGTTCCTAACAGCTGGTAAACTAGCTGGGATCTCTGGGAGTTGCAGTACAAAACACCAAAAGGCCAAAGGTTGGGAAGCACTGCTACAGAGAGAAACTTCATCCAGT
Source organism: Anolis sagrei (assembly GCF_037176765.1). Classification (NCBI taxonomy): domain Eukaryota; kingdom Metazoa; phylum Chordata; class Lepidosauria; order Squamata; family Anolidae; genus Anolis; species Anolis sagrei. The sequence goes on along the minus strand of NC_090021.1, from coordinate 304,497,877 downwards.
ATTGCCCCAGGGGGAGATTTTTCTTTTATCTGTGGTCCTGTGCAGTTACTAAGAGGTGTTCATTGTTTCTGTGATATCAGGAAATAAAGAGGAAAACAGTAGTGAACCATTTATCATTTCACTTTAAGGATGGAGAAACATGCTCAAAGGGCCTGTGCATTTACTGTTTGGTTGCAGGGTCAGCTCAAAACTGTGCATTGCCTAAAGAAGGAGCCAAATGACAGTAGCTGCTTTCCTCCCAAGACAATGCTGACACTTTTCTAAACCTTCCCTGTTGTATTGTGACGCTAATGTTCTCTGTCTGTGCCCATACGTGAAGCAAGTCACTTTGCTATGCTGTACTCCAAGATCAGCCTTGTATTACAAAAGTTTTGATGGTGGCCTTTTCAGTCATCCTTGAGATGTTTACACCATCTAAAGAATGAAAGGTTGCTTGGGCTTGTAGAACTATGACTGTTTGTTTGGTTTAACAGCCAGGAGATTCCTTTGTTTTATTACCCACCTGTTTGTTTTTGAGACTGAGATAAATAGCTATAGAAAGAATGAGTATTCCTGTGTGGTTATATTGAAACAAAGTGCAGGTACAGTTTCCAGTATCAATTAACAGTGGGTTGTATTTTCTAACAACACACCCATTCCTGCAAACATCTTTATTTCCCTTTTTTGGCAACTTCGAATCTTCAGTTCTGGCTCCAGGTAAATATAGTCTAAACACGTTCTGCCCTGGTTAGAAAACTGTGATGTATACTTAAGTAGACGAAAGGAGAAGAAGCATGCCCCAACGTATCTTACCTGTGTCACAGAAAAATAAAAATCCTTCTTGCAACATATTTTGTCCAAAGTTTGTAATTACTGCGTTTTGGACCACAACTCTCAGAATCTCCCAATTGGGAGATTTAGGGAGCTATAGTATTTTTCAAAAAGGGTAAAGTTGATGGTCTGTAGGTGAAAAGATCGTAGTTTCTCTCATCTGTTTCTTTTCCTTGCCTCTGTTTCTCTTCACTTTCAATTGGGTATCTTCCACTGCCTTCCTTGCAGATGCCTTCAAAGAGATTTGCCCTGCTGGCCATGGCTACACTTATTCCAGTTCTGACATACGGATGTCCATGAGAAAGGCAGAAGCAGATGAGCTTCCACACAGGTCAGAGGAGCAGAGGGAAATCACTGACAAGGTTCCTGACTGGACAACAAGGCAGCAACAGCTGCAAGAAGTCTTAAGTGGTGGCATCACTGATACATTCCCTAAGATTGACATTTCTGCAGTAAAAGGTGAGGTATTGTTGGTGTAGATCCAACTGGTTTGGTCAAATTCAAGGGTCTGAAAACCTTGTAACTCCCAGAATCACCTAGTCAGCAGAGCAATAGTCATACTGTCTGTGAAATTATGGAAAGTCCTGTTTAAAAAGTAACTTTTCAAATCTTTGGTGAACCCAAAGCACTTCATAGGCTCAGGGGCTGAATTCTCTCAAAACCTTTTGGTCCTGGATTACAAAATAATGTGAAGACTACTTTATGTTCAACTTTTTCACTCAGGCCCTTGCATTGGTGAAGGCATTGGACTCTCAACTTTATTTTCATTACTTCTAAAATGTCCAGCAAGAGCAGACAATTTCCAGGGATTATCCTTCCCTATGCCTACTGAGGGCTGAATGACTCTCGCTTGTAGGATTGCCAAACTGAAAAATAGAGAAAATGCTTGTACTGTTAACACAGCTCAACAACAAAAAAAAAAAGGTTTTTCTTGGTGTCTTAGGCCCCTTGTACACTGCCATATAATCCAGATTATCCAATCATATAATCCACATTATCTGCTTTGAATCAGATTATATGAGTCTGCACTGCCATATAATCCAGTTCAAAGCAAATAAGCTGGATTTTATGTGGTGTAGACGAGACCTTAGTTTTTAGGCCTATTCCTACAGTTATTTGGGGCATTGGGGAGGTGCTTATTGTATTGATGCCAAGGAAATAGAGCGTCCTCTCCCATCTTGGTGTGGGAGGGTATAGTAGGGCTATAGTGGGAGTTATAGTTCAACACAGGTGGAGAGCACCAGGTTGGGAAGCTTCTTGCAATTCAAATAGGATGGATTCTAAGTTTATGAGTGACACTCCAAATAAATTACCCAAGTGGTCATGCATTTACAAAAGTACTTTTTATGTTTAAAATACCTGTTTCTAAAATTGTCATCTGTCATTTTACAGGGGACTCTGAAGAAGATCAGGTGAGTAAAATATCTGTTGCTGGCAGTTTTACATCTGGGGTAAGAATGCATTCAGCCTTTTATACACATGAAGAAATAATTGAGGAATATTGTTTGAATACAAAGAGATATAGAAAATAATTGTGTAAATTAAAATTAGTTTAACAAAAATCGCTTCAGCTTAATAAATAAATTAATTAATTACTATATTTATATCCCGCCTTTCACTACGGATGATTGAGGGTTTAATTAGAATGGTTGGAGGGTATGCTATGAAGGATCTTGGAAGACCAGAGAAACTCACATTCTTTGTTTTCCTTATCAACACCAAAGGATTCCTCTTAGAAACAGGACAGCAGAAAAAATAACACCACAGAGAATATGTAGGGAAGATGTCAGCATCTTTTCCCCCTCCTAACCCATTTTGGATTGATTTATTTTTGTCAGGGAGAATAGATCTTTAGTATTAAAGAACACAGTAATGCAAAGATACAGGATGGGTGATACCTGGTTTGACAACAGTCCATGTGAGAAAGATCTTGGAGTCTTTGTGGACAAGTTGAACATGAAACAACAGTGTGATGCAGCAGCTTAAAAAGCCAATGGGATTTAAGCTGCATCAAAAGGAGTATAGTGTCTGGATCTGATTTGATTAGACCTCACCTGGAATACTGTGTCCAATTCTGGGCACCACAGTTCAAAAGAGATATTGATAAGCTGGAAGGTCTCCAGAGGAGGGCAACTAAAATGATCAAAGATCTGGAGACCATGCCCTATGAGGAGGTCTTAAAGAACTGGGAGTGTTTAGCCTGCAGAATAGAAGGTTGAGAGGAGACATGATAGCCATGTATAAATATGTGAATGGGTGTCATACTTGAGCAGAGTTGTTTGTGGGAGCTAAGGTCCAAAACACCTGGAGGGCCAAAGTTTGCTCATGCCTGATCTAGTAGGTGAAAAGATCAGTATTCACAAGATTTTGAGGAAAGTTGCACATTTAATCCAGAATCCAGATGGTGACTTTTGCTCTGATAAGGCCTAAATACTCTAAAGGCATCAGATTGGCTCTTATTTTGGAAGATAAGCAGGGACATCCCTGGTTTATACTTGAATAGGAGACTGCCAGATACTTTCAGCTGTATTTCAGAAGAAGGAACTGGCAAAAGCACATCTGAGTATTCTTTGCTTAAGAAAACTCTATAAAATCCAGAGGACCACCAAAAGTCAACAAGCACGTTGGAGGTGTGTGTACTGGTGTCTGATATACTAGTGTAAGGCACTTGTGGAGTGGTGTGTAATGATGGTGGGAGGAAGATAGCAGAGAAGGCTGCCTACATCACCAGAGAGAGCTGTCCACCTTGTGTCAGGAGTTTTTACTCCTCTCCTAATAGAAATGGCTTTTTCTACTACTCTTTACCTCTTTGATTCTTTGTAATTGGACTGCTATCTATTCTGCCACTTGTGCAGTGGTCCTTTGCTACCACTCACTTTAGTCCTCATCACATTGTAAAGTTACCATTCCATACTACCTATTGATACAATATGCCAGTGCTGAATGCAGCCAGATCTGATGGTAGGTGGAATCAAAACACAAAGTGAATTGAATATGTTGGATTGTATAGTTCTCCTTTTTCCCTACAACTGTCCAACCACATATGAGATTATGACACATAAAATGGGTTGTTCCACATCTTAAGAAATACTTAACAAGAAATTGCTGAAGAAGAAAATTCTTGAATTTAAGATTTTTCCCTAGCTATATCAAACCTGCCTGGTTTATAGACAGCCAGTAATTGTATCTATATGTCTTCATTATAGGATACCGATGATGCTATTCAAGAATCAGACATTACCCCAGGTAAATTGCAAAGTATTTTTTATTTGTCGTGTCAAAAGAGAATTGAGAATACAGTTATAATGCTTTAAAAAACCCACGAATGGTTAAAAACTTGGCATTATACTAAATTTCCTTTCACCAGAAGGTGGCCACCTGGAGTGCCTCTGGTGTCGCTGTAAGAAGGTCCTCTATTGTGCAAGTGGCAGGGCTCTGACTACATTGCAGTAGGTGGTCTGTGGTTTGCTCTTCTCCACACTCGCATATCGTGAACTCCACCTTGTAGCCCCATTTCTTAAGATTGGCGCTGCATCTTGTGGTCCCAGAGCACAGTCTGTTCAGTGCCTTCCAAGTTGCCCAGCCTTCTGTGTGCCCAGAAAGGAGTTTCTCATCCAGTCTCAGCCACTGATTGAGGTTCCGGGTTTTAGCCTGCCACTTTTGGACTCGCTTGCTGAGGTGTTCCTGCAAGTATATCTGTAGATCTTAAAAAGCTGTTTCTTGATATAAGACATTGGCATGCTGGCTGGTGTCTGAACCGAAGATGGGCCAGAGATGTCAATACTGGCTACTACCTCCCTTTGGATGTCACATCCTGTAATACTGGCTAAACATTGTAATTTTTCCAGTGATGTAGGGCGTAGACATCCTGTGACAATGCAGCATGTCTCATTAAGAGCCACATCCACTGTTTTTGCATGGTGATATGTATTCCACACTGAGCATGCATATTCAGCAGCAGAATAGCAAAGTGCAAGGGCAGATGTCTTCACTGTGTCTGGTAGTGATCCCCAGGTTATGCCAGTCAGCTTTTGTATGATAATATTTCTAGCACCCACTTTTTGCTTGATATTCAAGCAGTGCTTCTTGTAAGTCTGAGCATGGTCCAGAGTAACTCCCAGGTATTTAGGTGTGCTACAATGCTCCAGTGGGATTCCTTCCCAGGTAATCCTAAGAACACGAGATTCTTGTCTGTTATTAAGGTGAAAAGCACACGTCTGTGTTTTAGATGTATTAGGAATCAGCTGGTTTCCCTGTAATAGGCAGTAAGAGCACCTAAAGCTTCAGAAAGCTTTTGTTCAACTGTTTCGAAGTTCCCTGCTTGAGCGGTGATGGCATGATCATCAGCATAGATGAAGCTCTCTGTCAATAGTTTGCTGAAAGTGAAGGAGGTAAAGGGGAATGGTGCCTATCCCAATGCTGGGGGGAAAGTCCCCCCTTCACACCAAGAGGATCTTCTAACAGTCTATCGCTTACTGCATGGTGTTTGCTAGGTAGCCCAGCAGGGCAACAACAGAATTTACTCTGTTGTACCGCCAGGAAGATAGACTGTAAATTAATGCATTTCATACATTCCATGTGATCTTTCTTTCAGTTATTCTTAATTACAGTAGTTTGTATTCTTGTTCACTCAGAAATATGTTTAATTGCTCCCAAGTAAGCATGCACTGGAGTGTGCTGTTAAAAGAGTATGTGGGTTGATTCCTGTAAATTAATGTATGCAATTGTCAGTAGGAAATGATTATATATCTATTTATATAAAGACACATTCATAATACTCAAATCTATATGCTGAAGTTTAATGCACGGCCATGGCTCTTTCAACTCCATGTTTCTAATGTTTTAATAAGTTCAAAAGAATCATGATAAGAGCCAGTTCTAACAATATTATGTTTACTTTGTTGCAAAGACTGAACATTGAACCTGAAACATATAAATGTCTACTAGTCTAGCTCTTAGTCAATGGAATATACAGTAATACAATGTTTGGTGATATTCTTTGGATCTTCTTTTTATAGTTTACTGTTCTGAAGATTACCATTAAGAAGTGTACTAGCAAGCAGGAATGATGATACTGTTTATGTCATTAGCTTTAGTAGTCTTTTGTTAAAGTATAATGCTTGCCAATTGTGAATGACTGTAAATGTCAGCACTAAAATATTAAGTGCCTGTATCGATCAGAGAGCATTTTCTCATTGCATGTTGGCACACAATTTTTATATATAGGATTTTTATATATTTCAAAATATCATTTCCTTTTCTGTCAGATATGTATATAGAAAAGGTATTTTATCTGAGTGTGTGTCAGCCTGAGTTAGGGATTATGTTTCCATTCTTTATCACAAAAGTATCTGATCAGAAATAAATTTGATATTAAAGAGAGAATTTAGATATAATCTGGAAACTGGTCCTTGTGACTGCCAAAAAATGTAGTCTTTGCTGACTCATTTCTGAAATGTATACGAGTATCTTTCACATACTGCCGCAGTAGTAATACGATTTTCTTCAATAGAATTGGATTAATTGATGTGTAATGGCCCTTCTAGTTATTTGATTAATAGAATTTAGTGAATAGGCTGCAGATTCCAGTTGATTCTCCTTTTTCATTTGGCAGTGGTTCTAATTAGTGACTGTTTTTCTTGTTTCCTCTGCAGTGGATGTGGTAGAGATTTCTCCCCATTTTCCTGATCACCCATTTCTGGAATCTTTTGGGGAAGATACTGCTTCCACAGATATACCAACAATACTTACAGGTAAACCAAGCAGTAGATGGGATTTCCATTAAAATATGTGGCAGGTAAAACATTGTTCAGATGTCACACTTGAGAGGATCAAGCCGCAGGAGAAATACATGTTCTAATTCTTGAAAAGAATAATACAATCATAGAATTGGAAGAAACCTCGTGAGCCATCCAATCCAACCCCCTGCCAAGAAGCAGGAAAATCGCATTCAAAGCACTCAAAGTTTGTTTGCCAGAAGGTCATAGGGGACCTTGTCGAAGGCCTTACTGAAATCCAGATACGGTGTTCCTTGCATCTCCCCAGCTTGTAACTCGAAGGAGATATAGAAAATACTTTGCTTTCAAGCATTTTTATAAAGTGATGTTTCAAAATTAGCAATTTATGCATTTTTAAATTTTAGTGTTGCCAAGTCACCTTTTAGTTAGGGCAATCCTATGAATAAGGGACTTCCAAGAGTCCCGATGATCAGTAACCCTCCTCAGGTCTTGCAGACTTAGAGCCATGACTTCCTTGATAGGTTCAATCCACCAGTAACATCTCATATCATATTCTTTTCCTACTACTTCCACAGTGGATTTAAAGACAATTGTAACACTGAGCATAGTGGGTGTCCCCTCTCACCTGGAATTTAAAGCATTTCACTTACATTTTTGCTGCCATTTTTATGCACCCTGTATTATTATCTCCTTATGGGATTCAAGGAGGCTGAGACTAAAGAAAGATTTACCAAAATGCTGACAAAATCTGAGCCGGTACTTTCTGGTACCAATTCAGATGTTACCATCACTCTTCTAAGGTTTTGCAATATTTGATTTAAGTTGGGATTGAACCTTTTCCCATGCTTCACATGTTTTCAGTGAATCATTGACATAAGCGACTAGGCTCCCTAACTGGTTCAGACAACTGTGATTTTATCAAATATTTATTTTCATGCTGCGCACACACTGTAGAAAATGAGTCTGCCAAGCATATAAAAGCAGGCATTTGCTAACCGGCACAGATGGGAAATAACAGGTCCTTTTATGACAGCAAAGTGGCGAGAGCCAGAGATTTCAGCTTCTTAGATAGACAAGGAATGAAAATCGTCTCTTTTGATTTGGCCCATGTTGCAGATTTAAGTCATGGGGATTTTCTGGTGAAGAGGGAAGCTGGGTCATCTCAAAATAGCTAATGTGTTTACTGCTTAGATAATGGCAGTGGTGTCATTTACAGAATGCCTAACTATTTGGGAGAGCTCCCCTCCTACCCTTGAACTCCCACTTCAAACTTCATTGGCTACTGCTGTTGGCTTGTTCCCGAACTGGTTCTTGAAGATTGTTGTCAGATTTTTTAACTCTTACTCCTACTCTTGAATAGGAGTTTGAGACCTCATGAGACTATATATCCGGCATGGGCAAACTTTGGCCCTCCAGGTGTTTGGACTTGAACTCCCACCATTCCTAACAGCCTCAGGCCCCTTCCTTTTTCCCCTCAGCTGCTTAAGATTTCAACAGTGAAGGGCCTCTCACTATTGAAAAGAGGGGGGAAATGAAATGTTCATTTCTGCTCAGGGCTTTGCTGCTGCCTTCCCATTTGAACATCTCTCTATCAAAGCCCCACTAGTGGAGTTGCTTGCTCTGAGGCCAAAGATTTCAACTAGAACAAGCTTCCTAGGCACACAATCAATGGTGGCAGCCAGATTGATTCCTTCATCATTGATCTCATGGCTGCACTCAACTGGGGAGGGGTCAGCATCCCTGAGGAAAAGCAAGAAAGTGGTGCCAATTTGCATTTGGGAAGGGAAATGTGGCAGGGAAATGTGTGGCTATGCATACAATTTCAGCCTGGCATATTTGCAAGTAGGTATAGTGCCAATGGAGCAAAATTGGGGAGGAATGCTGCATACCAGACTTGATTACATTTGCTAGTGAGAACAGCCCCTAAAGTTCATTGCTTTTTGAGGATCTGGGACAATTGATGAGCTCTAAAACAAAGGTTCACTGTGAAGATTAGGCTTGCCTCCTAATAATACCTTCTCTCTTTGATCTCAGAAACAAACATGTGCTCCTCTTCACCCAGCCTCTGTGGTCCAGGCACCTGTGTCAACCTGCCAGGAGGATATGCCTGTTTGTGTTATCCAGGTTATCAACAGCATCCCAGTCACACCTATTGCATTGGTATTTCAGTGTTTTCTTTTTCCCCTTGGGAGACATGGAGGGATGATAATCCTTCCTTCAATGAATGGGCAAATATATTTTTGTTTAGGCAAGCCTTTGGCGGTTATGCCTAGGTTATTGAGGAAAAGGCTTAATCCTGTTGGCTCCCGCTTTTCCTGCAATTGATATGTTTCAATTATTTTTCTTCTTATGTGCTTTAAATGTTTTCGTTGTATTTAATTTTATTGTTAGTTATCTTGAGTTTTCCTTTGTGGAGAAGCAAGGAAGAGTACAAATGGAATGCTGAATAAGCGACATGAAAAAGAACTAAAAGAAAGATTTCTTGTTCTTGAAATTTTTTTCAAAAAATGGGGAAGAGAAGGTTGGAAAGTGGAAAACTTAGACTGACAACAGAGCTTGAAATTTGACCAGATGCTGGTGTCATTGGTTTTATAACTGGACCAATTCCCAGGATGGAAATTATAGCTAGAGGGAAGAAGATTAAGATGTGAAGTAATAATAATAATCATCATCATCATCTTTATTTATATCCTGCCACCACCTCCCCAATATTACATCAAAATAAAACCAAAACATAAACAACAGGCAACATCATCATAATTACATGAAAAAGTAACATTACCATAAACAAAAAACACAGTCACAGTAAACAATGGGTGGGCCACATGTACAGGATAAAATGTTAAAACTCTAATGAGATAAAAATAGGAGCAAGTTATTTGCAGGGAGCTCATAAAGATACACAGGGTTGTTTGCCAGGATGTATAGCTCTTCATTCTGGATGCAAAAAAAAGCTGACTGAAATGTAAAGACTTTCTGTATATATTTCAGATTTCAATATTAATGTCAAAATATGTAGTATGGTTTTACATAGGATTTGTGCTACATTAGAACAGTATCACTTGTTCTAAATATCACTTAAGGAAAATAAACATTTAATATTAAATAACCAGAAAAATAAAATAAGGTGTAAACACTAAACTGGGAATCTGCTACTGGAAAAACATCCAATGAAGTGGTTTAAAACCAGTATAAAAAAAGATTAGGACTAAGTATGTTCCAGTCTACTTGGAATACACAAAGCTCATTCCAGAAGCGTGTTTAAGAACTGGTCCAAGAGTCCAGAGGAGATCTATCTGTTACCTTGGATGAATCCAAGTTGGCTTAGAGAAGAGTAACATGAAGTCATGTATCACAAAATCTAGAGATCATGTTTGGGTAGTACATTATTTCCAAAAAATACAGTCAAGCCTACACATTTGCAAGACCCTAAAGAAAATGGGAAAAAACACAAATAAAACAGTGCTATTTTTAAAAATTTGAGCTAACAGTTCTCTAGAATACTCTGGATCTCCAGAGTATTCTATAATCACCTTCTGCTTTGCCATAGAACCATGCTGGAAGACTTAAGAGTTTCATATAGAGATGTTCTCTCTGGGAATTTGTAGGTCCTCTACTGCAGTGGTTCTCAACCTGTGGATCTTCAGGTGTTTTGACCTACAACTCCCAGAAATCCCAGCCAGTTTACCATCTGTTAGGATTTCTGGGAGTTGAGGGCCAAAATGTCCATAGATTGAGAACCACTGCTCTAGTATTACTTTATGTTTAAGGAATTCAAGCATCTTCACTGGAGGATTTAGAGATTCCTAGAGATAACATTTTAATCAAATCCATAAATAATTAAATCTGCCAAAGTCAAACCTACTGACTGTAATGAGTTTTAATCAGGGATGAGGAAAATGTGGCAATTCATATATTTTTGCACTTTATTTCCCTTCAGTCAGTGGTTGGAATTGATAGGAATTTGGGGTCATCGTATTCTCCTTGCTTTTTAGGTTGGGTGAGATACAGGCCCTTCCACACATCTGAATAAAATCCCACATTAATTGCTTTGAACTGGAAAATATGGCAGTGTGGACTCAGATAACCCAGTTCAAAGCAGATATTGTGGGATTTTCTGCCTAGACATTCTGGGTTAAATGGCTGTGTAGAAGGGCCCTCAGAATCTTGCCAGCTAACTTGACTGTTTTCTTGTTTCAGATATTGATGAGTGTGAGAGAAATCCATGTGATGGGAAAGGTCACTGCAACAATAATGAAGGCTCTTATTCCTGCATCTGTTTCTCTGGTTATACCCTTCTCATTACACCAAACACACAAACATGCCAGGGTAAGTCAAGCTTGGGCAGCCCCCACCAGCTGCCTTTGCCCACCTATAGAAGACAGTTTGCTAAAAGGGTAATTCCTTATATATATCAAAATGTTGCTAGAGGGAAGGAAGAATGCTTTTCTCTCTCCTTTAGCTTGAACTTTTCCCTGCCATGAGGTGACAGCTCTTCTTTCTCCCCTGTGCCTTAAGAGCCGCCACAAACTAGCATCTTGGGAGAGCAAACTGTGCCAGCACGACCGATGACGTCAAAGACTCCGCCTCTTTCTCGGCCTCTTTCTCCGCCTATTTCTCCGCGCCCGCGTGGTTTTCCCTTTGCTAGGGCAGCGATGTGAGCGTACTCTCGCTGTTGAATTCTGCTCTCCCAAGATGCTAGTTTGCGGAAGCTCTTAGAAAACTCCCCTTGATTACGCTATGAAACAAAATTTGAAAAAAATATATGTTCCTGGTTTGAAAGTGTTATTTCTGCTAATTTTGTGGTACATACTTTGAAAGTACAGTAGAGTCTTGCTTATCCAACATAAAAGGGCCAGCAGAACGTTGGATAAGCAAAAACGTTAAACGAGGGATTGAGGAAAAGCCTATTAAATGTCAAATTACGTTATGATTCTACAAATTAAGCACCAAAACATCATGTTTTACAACAAATCGACAGAAAAAGCAGTTCAAAATACGGCAACGTTATGTAGTAATTATTGTATTTACTAATTTAGCACAAAAACATTGCAATGTATTGAAACAGCTGTTGATCTGGGTGGGAGGCAGACTCCGTTGGATAATACAGAACGTTGGATGAGCAAAGGTTGGATAAGTGAGACTCTACTATAGTTATTACACTTTGTTTTTATGGCTGCCACAAACTACGTTGGATTGGTTGAGGCTCAATGAGATATTCATTGAAAAACTATAGCAAAATGTGCTGCAGGGTGTCCCACAAAAACGTTTTTGCAGTTTAATAAACTTTATCTGTATTTTTATGATAGAACCAATTAGGGAATTACATTTATAGCCCAGGAACAAAAATCTTGTTACATAGTATTACTGTACCTTTCTTTTCCTTTTAATGGAAGAGGAAAGAAACACAACAGAGTGCGTTAGAAGTCTTCATCATCCTTGCCTTTTATTTTTCTCATGGTATATTAGATTGTTTTGAGTTTTCTGCATTGTACTTTTCTAAATGATAAAGGGGGAGAAGTACTGTTGTGATCAAATGGAAAGTAGGAGTAACATGGCCACTCAAGAATGCTGTGCAAGCTGCCCTGAGTCCTTTTGGGAAGATGGGGCAGGATAGAAGTAAAGTTGTTGTTGTTATTCACTATGATACCTGATGCTGACACTGGTTCAGAGGTGGGATATCATTTAGGCCAGATTATATAGACTGGAAGGGCCCCCCGGTGGCACAGCAGGTTAAACTACTGAGTTGCTGAACTTGCTGACTGAAAGTTTGGCGGTTCGAATCCAGGGAGCGCAGTGAGCTCCCGCTATTAGGCCCAGCTTCTGCCAACCTAGCAGTTTGAAAGCATGAACATTTGAGTAGCTCAATAGGTACTGCTTCTGCGGGAAGATAATGGCACTCCATGCAATCATGCCGGCCACATGACCTTGGAGGTGTCTATGGACAATGCCAGGTCTTTGGCTTAGAAATGGAGATGAGCACCAGCCCCCCAGAGTCTGACACAACTAGACTTAATGTCAGGGGAAACGTTTATCTTATATAGACTGGAATGGGAATGTGCAGAGGTGAGGTTAATCAGCTACTTGACCTACACACTTTATATTTTGTTAATGAGACCCAATCCTGTGTACTGACAGATTTAAATGAGTGTGACCAGCCAAACATGTGCCATGGAGGGCAATGCATCAACACACCTGGCTCCTATCACTGTGAATGTAAATTAGGCTATATCATGGACCACAGAGGACAATGTGAAGGTGAGTGTGAAAACAAAACAAAAATATGCTGTTTTTGAGAAGTTAGTGCAAAAGCCCTTCAATATTTGTACGGCTGTTCAAGTATTGGGAACAAAGGACTAACCAAGGAAATAAAATTAAAAGAAAGCAGAACTTTGGTTTAAAAGCAGAACTTGTTTTGCTTGAGGGTTTGCCTGGAGTTTGAGATACAGCAAATTTCCTTTTCATTGCAGATTATCAGAATTTATTCACTTGAGACTTTTTGAAGAACTGATTAAATTTCTGCATCTTCAGTAGAGTGCATGCTTATTTAAACAAATGCCTCATCTTGTTCTGTACCAGAGCCATGTAGTTGTTAGGCAGTAAATAAATACAAAGTGGTATCTCATGAACATACTGGATGGAGACTGCCCTCTTCTGGGGAATAAGGGAAATGCAAAATGATCTTGCTTTAAGCTTCTGTTGCTTTATCTGGACCTTCTTGCGGCAACCCCAGAGGCACTCCAAGTGGCCAGATACTGATCAAAGGACATTTAACCAACTACCAAATTTGCAAAATCTCTGTGTTTTTTCCCCCTTTTTCTTTTTAATCTGTGTGTTTGTTTTGCTCTGTTAGAATTGTAATACAATGGTTGCTGATGACACAATAAATAAAAAATCTTTTCCTTTGCCGCCGCCCCCCCCCCCCCCCCCTTTACACTCAAACAGAACCAGTGTGATGTAGTGGTTTCGGCTAGGATTTTGGAGTACCAAGGTTAGAATTCCTTCTGATCTATGGAAACCTACTTGTTCACCTTAAGTAAACTACACTCTCTCCAGGACCAGGCCAGGCCAAATGTCCTTTTGATAAATCTTGCTAAGACAATCCAATAAAATAACTTCCAACATTTTTTCAGACAAAAACCAGGTCATATAGCAAGGCAACATCAGGGTATTTCAAGAGAGCAAAGGTTATTGATGAGGAATAACACACAATAAAGCATCTTAAAAAGTAGAATGACAGAGGATGAACTTGGGCTATCTTTGCCAAATTGGAACAGTTGGAAGATATGTAATAAAGTCATCATAAGCCTGTGTCAACTTCAAAACACCCAGAAACATTTATTTATACTCTGGTGCAAAGGTTGCACTCTCTCTCTCACACACACACATATATGGGAGATATTGTCAAAAACATGAAAGATGTTTCACCCATTTGCTTAGAACACAGTAAAGAGATGGAGTCCCCTGGTGTAGCCTTTTTTTTTTTTTTAAAAAGATAGGCTATTTCTTTGAAGTACTAATTACTTTTAAGAATATCCAAAGCATTCCACACATTAACTTGCTGTAATCCTTGCAAACCCCTATATTTCAGATAAGAATAATTATTTCCTTGTTGGACATTTGCCATTTGCCACTTCAAAGGAGGAGCGGACGCTTGGGGTGATGACTTAAAACATAGAAAGCTGTCTTATAAGAGATCAGATATTTTCTCTAACCAGCCTTATATTCTCCTTGGCTCTCCAAGATTTTGGCAATGGGTTGGGTTTTCCTATCACCTATTTCTTGATCTTTTTAAGTGGGGTTCATCAAGTTAAACCTGGGTCCTTTGAGATGTATAACTCGGGATGTTTCACTGAGATGGGATCCTTCTCTGATTGGTTAGCATTAACAATCAAACCAAGGACTTCCTCATTTGCAGCTCAGTCTCTTAGGCACCAGACTACTACACTTGTATTGATTCTTTCCTGGTAAAAAGAAGGTGAACATCTTATATTTTCACTCAAGAAGCACTTCTTGAATATCAAGCAAAATGTAGGTGCTAGAAATAATATCATATGAAAGCTGACTGGCACAACCTGGGATTCACAACCAGACACAGTGGAGACATCTACCTTTGTGCTTTGCTACTCTGCTGCTGAATACACATGCCCAGTGTGGAATACATCTCACCACGTTAAAACAGTGGATGTGGCTCTAAATGAAACATGCTGCATCATCACAAGATGTCTATGCTCCACGCCACTGGAGAAATTAGACTGTATAGCTGGTATTGCCCTACCTGACATCCACCAGGAAGTAGCAGCCAATAATGAAAGGACCAAGGCAAGGCCATCTCCAGGGCATCCTCTGTTTGGATATCAGCCAGCACACCAACACCTTAAGTCAAGAAATAAGATCTACACCTCAGCAAGCAAGAGTCCAAAAGTGGAAACCCAAACCGTGGCTGATACTGAATGAGAGACTCTTTCCTGGGCACACAGAAGACTGGGCTGAACAGACTGCGCTCTGACACCATGAGATGCAGAGCTGACCTTGAGAAATGGGGTTACAAAGTGGAGTCCACGACATTTGAGTGTGGAGAAGAGCAAACCACAGACCACCTGCTACAATGCAACTTGAGCCTTGGCACATGCACAATGGAGAAACTTCTCACAGTGACACCAGAGGCACTCCAAGTGGCCAGCTATTGGTCAAAGGACATTTAGCATAATGCCAAGTTTTTAACTTTGTTTGTGTTTTAAATATATTTTGACTGTGCTCTCAATTCGCTTTGGAAATGATAAATAATGCTCATGTAATATCTCAAAATGTACTTGCTTCTCCTTCAAGCTTCTCCTTTCCCCTTGCATTCTCTGGGGATGTTAGCAAGTATTATGTTGTTCCACACAAATGTTTCTAGGACACCTGTTAAAATCATTGGTATCTATTGCTCTTGACCTTAGCCAAAATGTTTTTACATCACTAGGTATCTCATGGCTTTTTTCTTTGTGTAGATCAAATGAAAGAGGCTGTAGGGGAGGAATAGCAGATTCTATTTGTTTCTTTGCAGAAGGAACAAATATTGATCTTTGTGTGGGCACATATAAATGTGTTCTAAATTTGCTCAAGGTTCTCTTATGTGCATCCATTGTGCAATTTGTTTTGGGACACTGATGGAATAAGTTACAGGTAAGGTCCCTAAATTGCAATGCCCAGCTTAGCTGATAATTCATTGTTACTGATGACACTGTTATTATTATGTGCTTTTGGTTTGACTGTAGCTTATGCCAACACTATTACAGTGCTTTCTTGTCAAGAGTTACACAGAAAAAGCTTCCCATTAAGCTGAGAGAGAGTGACTGAACAAAGATCTGAACCCTAGTCTTGCAGCGTCTATTCTAACATTTGAACCTCTACATCATTGCCTCATTCAACTTCAGATATAGGATGGAAACTGTTACCCTGGTGGAACCAATTTGCAGTGGTGATAAGATATATATTTATTCTCTATGTATACAGTTATTTTTGTTTTTGGCCCCTCAAAAACTAACTTTACAATGTTGCAATGCAGAAAAATTAAGAACAGGAGAAAGAAGGGTTGGACTGGATGGATCTTCTGGTCTCTTCCTACTCTAAGATTCTATTGTTTTATGATTCTAGAAATAATCATTTGAAAAATAGAGTATATCTGTAGAGATACAGATATAAATAGTAGCTGTCAAGCCCTGTGTAACATAAGTTTTTAATAGCCTATTTTAAACTACACAAAGAAGAAACCAGTATATCTCCTTAGGAAGAGACTTCCACTATTAGAATGCCACCACAGATAAGGCCCTGTCCTATATTCCCACTACTCTTATCTCACTTAGTGGTAGACTATACAGAAGAGCCTTGGAAGCAGATTTTTAAGAGTGGGCAGTATTTCAGATATGTAAAAGAGGAATCTTAAGTGGGGCTGGCAATTCATTTCCTGCATGCACACTCCTCTGTTTATATTATTAAAATGCAATGGAATATTAATAGGTATGATTATTTTGCACCAAGCATATAAGCAATTTACAGTATATACTTATTTTTCAGAAATCAGAGTCTACATATAATGCTATAAATGTTTCTGTACAGCTTTGCATGTTTTCTAGTACTGATTACTGCCATTATTTGTGGAAATAACAAGTGTTATTCTCAGAGGATTTTTCATGAGTACTTCTACTGTACTTTCATGAGTACTTCTACTGTACTTTTACTGTGGCTGTGAAGAGAACTGGAAGGAACTACTAGGACAGAAAGATCTTGACTCTCACTGGATTCTGTAGCAATGCTATCTTAAGTACATTTTTTAAGTCTCTGACTGTGGTATAATGTTCTAGTTAGTGTAAAACAATGATAAGCAAACTGGTGACTGCTATGTGTTTTCAATGGCAAAACCTAAGCAACATGCCCAAGCATCTAGGTTGTGAGAATTGCAGCCCAAAACATCTGAAGAGCATAGGGTGCCTGCTCCTGACATATGAAGTTGCTGATATTTAGTGCAGACATAACTCTCGACTATCTCCTGTTGTTGATGTGCCAGTTTCAGTATGCCTTCTGAAAGACCAAAGCACTAAATCCACTTCTGTGTTGTCTGTTGTAGATATCGATGAGTGTGCAACTTATAACATCTGCCCCAGAGGGCGCTGCGTCAACAGCGAAGGCTCCTTTTCATGCATTGCTTGCGGCACTGGATACGTTGCATCACGGGATGGAAGAACATGTGAAGGTATATCCTGGAGCTCAGTGTAATGAACAGAAAAATTAACTTATGAACAATCAGTGGTACATTGGTTTGACTCAGGAGACTGCAACCTTATTGTGGCCATAGACATCAACTAAGTTGAATACTTTGCAATCTGAAGTGGCAATAGTTACCCTAGCTGGTAACTATTGCTAATCGTTTTCACTGATGAAAATAAATTGTTTTGGCCAACTTTGGTTGCTTCATAAGCAACCAAATATGCTTACTAGAACTTTTTGATATATACTTGTTTATTGTGAACACAAGTAGAATGATACAAATCTCAGTAACAATCCCACGAGGTTAAATAGAACAAACAGATCATGATATTCCACTTAAATTCTCGCTCACTTTGATATGTCCTATTTCCTTAATCTTTCAATTTCTATACTTACCTACCATGTGTGTCCATCAGATTTTCTTCCCTCCCTCCCCCCTCTAACTAGAACTTTTGATGTACAATGTATTGTTGAAGGCTTTCATGGACCTCACAACCTCTGAGGATGCCTGCCATAGATGCAGGTGAAACGTCAGGAGATAATGCTTCTAGAACATGGCCATACAGCTCAAAAAACATACAACAAGTCGTTTTTGATGTAATTTGCTACCAAGATAATTTTCACTTATGGTCAGACCTCCAAGACACCTTCTCATCAGCTTCTCAAATCTTACATAGCAGGAGCTATGGCTTCCTTGAATGAGCTGAGAGCTTGGAAATGGAGTATACTTAACTGCTATCTATAAAGCTGAGTTTATTTGTTTATTATTTTATGTATACCCTGCCTTTCTCCCAATATGAGACAGAGGGAAGCTCACAATTTGAGTGAAAACAAAATAGAAAACAGAATAGAAAAAGTTAAAAAGAACAATAGTGATGAAGTGGAGTGAAATGTACGGGGACAAACAGATACCCCTCAATTGGTGTAGACACATACACCACCTTTGTACCTCGCCTCTGATACTGCAACTAACCAAAAAGTTGTAACCAATGCCAAAACATTGTTAAAAAACAAAATACAGAATTGGGTGCCTGGTTCGACAGCAGTACATATGAAAAAGATCTTGGAGTCCTCGTGGACAACAAGTTAAACATGAGCCAACAATGTCATGTGACAGCAAAAAACAAACAAACAAACAAAAGCCAATGGGGTTTTGGCCTGCATAAATAGGAGTATAGTGTCTAGATCCAGGGAAGTCATGCTACCCCTCTATTCTGCCTTGATCAGACCACACCTAGAATACTGTGTCCAATCCTGGGCACTACAATTGAAGTGAGATATTGACAAGCTGGAAGGTGTCCAGAGGGGGCGACTAAAATGATCAAGGGTCTGGAGAACAAGCCCTATGAGGAGCAGCTTAAAGAGTTGGGCATGTTTAGCCTGAAGAAGGGAAGGAGAGAGGAGACATGATGACCATGTATAAATATGTGAGGGGAAGTCATAGGGAGGAGGGAGCAAGCTTGTTTTCTGCTGCCTTGGAGACTAGGAAGCAGAAGAGTGGCTTCAAACCACAAGAAAGGAGATTCCAACTGAACATTAGGAAAAACTTCCTAACTGTGAGAGCTGTTCAGCAGTGGAACACTCTGCCCTGGAGTGTGGAAGTTCCTTCTTTGGAAGCTTTTAAACAGAGACTGAGACTGGATGGCCATCTGTAAGGGGTGCTTTGAATGCATTTTTCCTCCTACTTGGCAGGGGGTTGGACTGGATAGCCCACTAGGTCTCTTCCAACTCTATGATTCTATGATTCTATGACAATTGCTTTTGAAATAAATTAATACAGATTTACAAAACAGCTAATCCTTTAGATGATTTAGAGGAAAATAACAACTGAATGAGACTGAATAGATTCTCCTCTACAGTTCCATTTTGGTGGGAAGCCTTAGCATTGAATGGTTGTGTTGTTAAAGTGCGAAGTATGGAACCCTGCGCAGTCTTAAGCAATGTGCAGTCATTGAATTCTTTACAGCAGGTGTCACCCCGAAGGAGATTAATCAGAGAATGTAAGCTGTTTATGGTGATTGTGTTGGTGTGAGTACTGTGCATCGTTGGGCAAGTAAGTTTAAAGATGTTGAGGTGGAAACATCTGACTTGCATGGCAAACAAAGAGTTGGACGTCGTGTGACAGCAACCACCAAGTTTCACAAGCAAAGGGTTGACAGATTGATTCAGAACGATCGTCGTATCACTCAGAGAAATTGCAAGCATAATCAGCATTTCACAAGAATGTGTGGGTCACATTATTGCTTGGCTTGGCTATCTGAAATCTGTGCACGATGGGTACCCAGGATGCTGACACCTGAAATGAAAGCACACAGACTTGAAACTTCAGAGACTGGATCTCACCACCGTACAAACATTCTCCATACAGTCCAGATTTAGCACTGTATGACTTCCATCTGTACCTGATAATGAAAGAAGATCTGTGGGTACATCATTATGCTTCTGATGAAGACGTTGAGAGAACTGTGAGATGCTGGTTACGGAAACAGAGTGTCGACGTCTTCCGTGACGGCTTCAGAAGACTTATTATTTATTTATTTATTTATTTCTTATACTTGTATACCGCCGTTTCTCAGCCTGACCGGCGACTCAACGCGGTTTACAACAAGGATAAAATCAACAACAATATACAATGTAAAACCACAAAGGCATAAAATACAATATTAATCCAACAATAAACAACACAATGCATCTCATAACTAAAATCATGATCCAGTTCGTCGTCCAATTTTCCGATTCCTGTAATCATCACATTGGTTGCACTGTTTAACCGAATGCCCGTTCAAACATCCAGGTTTTTAATCTTTTCGGAACACCATCAGCGAGAGGGCTGATCTTACCTCCATGGGAAGGGCGTTCCACAGCCGGGGGGCCACCACAGAAAAGGCCCTGTCTTTTCTGACTTCTTCATCGTTGCAGAAATGTATCTAATTTTCTGGTGATTATGTAGAAAAGTGAATAGTGGTAGTTAAAGAGCACATTCTAAGGATTATTTCTGCGTTTGATTTATTAAAATATTCCCATCCAAACCCAAGTAACGAAGGTGGAGGCATTACTTTTCATTCAACCGTCGTATCTTGTTCATTATCCCAACACAGTATATTGATAGTGTGTTCTTTCTCTAGATATTGATGAATGTCTCTCACACACGGCTTGTCCCCAAGGAATCTGCATTAATATCCTGGGTTCCTTTACGTGCCAGTCCTGTGACGCTGGTTATGTGCTCTCATCTAATCGACTCACTTGTGAAGGTAAAAGTAACGGGCTTCATTCTTCCTGTTTTAATTGCTGCAGCATGAATTGTATATATATGCAATATAACAGCTGGACAAACAGAGATTATGACCTGGATTGATTCTCCTATTTTTCAGTATGATTCATCATTCAAGAGAGTAGCTCATAGCACGTTGATCCTCTTTCCTCTCCATCCCTAGAGATACCTTCATTCACAAAAGTCCTGGGCATTGGCACTGTAACTAATGTGTAATGTTGAAGGATATATGGCATGGGAATATCTGGCACAGATGAATATGTTCATTAATGAATTGGTCTCAGCTTTACTGCTAATTTATATTAGCTCAAATTAGGACAATTCAGAGGAGAAAAACCAAATGGTTAAGAAGAGTAAAGGGAATGAGGACGCAATTATTCAGAGAGATTAAGTGAGACAAGACTGCCTCATCGTTTTAAGTCTTAAATTAGAGGACTGAGGCAGGAAGTGGGTTGGAGGAGATATATTGAATTTTCTGTGAGGGGGAAGACTGCAAGGGAGAATAATTATACCAGACTATAAGAGAAATAAATATGCCAACATAAAATCAAAAGTAGGCAAAGTATGAACAAGGTCAACATGAAAAAGAAACAAACAATTAATTAGAATACTGTGAAAGGAGCCTAGAGAACGCACTCAACAAAGTGCTTGAAAACGCACCTAAATTTCAGGCCAGTTCAAATCAATTTTCTATTGTTTGCCTTAGAAGAACTAAGAACATTAATGAAGATTAATAGCTTTTTAATGCTTGTAGCTGTCTTAACCAGTTGTGAAATGTGAAAATAAATAAGTGTTCTCCCGAAAGAGAATTAAGATAACACACCAACAAGCTGATGTATTTCTTTCTTTTATATAGAACTAAAACAAGGAAAATTAGTATCAGAGATAACCTATTCTCTCTCTCTGTGTGTGTAGACTCCTGGTGGTGCAGTGGGTTAAACCGCTGAGCTGCTAAACTTGCTGACTGAAAGGTTAGCGGTTCGAATCTAGGGAGTGGGGTGAGCTCCCGCTATTAGGCCCAGCTTCTGCCAACCTAACTGTTTTAAAACATGCAAATATGAGTAGATCAGTAGGTACCGCTTCTGTGGGAAGGTAATGGTGCTCCATGCAGTCATGCTGGCCACATGACCTTGGAGGTGTCTATGAACAATGCTGACTCTTTGGCTTAGAAATGGAGATGAGCACAACTCTCCAGAGTCGGACACGACTAGACTTAATGTCAGGGGAAGCCTCTCTCTCTCTCTCTGTCTGTCTGTCTATCTATCTATCTATCTATCTATCTATCTACACACACACACACAAAACATAATCTATATCTGTAAATGAAATATTAATATTTTTGTCATTATTCTGTGCCTTCAAGTTATTTTCCAGTTAGAGTTGCTTTAGAGTTGCCTTATTACAGTTATTTTTCTAGAAAGATTTTATCAGGAGGGGGCTGCCATTGCCTTCTTCTGAGGCTGAAAAGTTGTGACTTGCCCAAGTCACCCAATGCTTTTCTCAAGTGGAAATTTGCATCATGGTCTGTAGAAGTTCTAGGTGAACACTAAAACCACTACACCACACCAGCTTACATATATCTTATAAAAGATGCCATATATCCCTTTCCTAATATTCTTTTTGCAGCTGTTAATGTTTTCCTATTCATATACGTATGAAATTTAGAAAAAAACAGGCACCAAGGGTACTGCGTAATTAGGAGTATATCATACTCATGATTCATGCGTCTCTGAAGGACATAACTTCAGTAAAATCAGCAGCGCCTACAGGCTCAAAATTAGCAACTCAAATGTTGACAGAACAGCGTGTGAGTCTTATGGTACATTTTGTTTCCCATTAACAAAGATCATAAAAAGGAAGACTTTGAATAGGCGCACTATATGCTTGTCGGAATATATATGTTGGAAACATACATATGCAAAACCAATCTTGCTCTATTTTTTTTTCACTTCCAAGTCCTTTTGTAAGCCACCCCGAGTGCCTTTTGGGAAATGGTAATGGGTAGAAATAAATAAATAAATAAATAATAATAATAATAATTATTATTCCCAAGAAGTAGTGGTCATACTTAGTGGCAGATGCATAATATATGAAATTGCTCAATGGGCAAACTGATAAGTCTAAAATATAGACCGAGCACCAGTAGAATAATAGAATCATAGAGTTGGAAGAAACCCCAAAGGCCATCCAGTCCTACCCCTTCCCATGCAGGAACATAGAATCAAAGCACCCCTGACAGATGGCCATCCAGTCTCTGCTTAAAAACCTCCAGATAGTTTACACTATATAAAAGAAATTTGTGTGCGGCATTTTTGGTATCCTTAAGATGTTAGAAGAGTATTGTAAAAATATAAATTGTGAATGCTACAAACATTTGTTTGCAGACATGGTGTACCATACAGGAACACTCATTAGGGAGTTTAGATTGGTTGCAGCTGCTTAATGAATAAACTAAACACTCAACTAACCCAGGTTTGCTTCTTCTTAATGTTTAAAATGTTGCTTCATCAGAAACAAAATAAGTTCTTTTTGTACTGTCTGGTTTGGTTGATGCACCATAAGACAAAATACGTAAGTGCCCTTCAAGGAATGAGTAGACTAATAATATGATGGCTTATCTCAGTTGGCTTTCCCCTGCAACTTACACAGGGGTGATTAGATGAGAGATAAGCTAGAGACAGTTGACCTAGAGAAGAATGTCACATTCTTTCCCCTTTGAACTGATATCCTTATCCGAAGTTTTGCTTGAGCCACAGAAATTTGTAGTAGCTTAAATAAATATGATAACACACGGAAAAGCCCTATGTGTGCATTCCCATGTAAAGCGGAACTCCAATCCTTGCTAGATGATGTTCTCTGTTTTCTTCTTCTTCCTCTTCCTCTTCTTCCTCTTCCTCTTCTTCTTCTTTTAAAATAAGTGCAAAGTTCATCAGAGTATAGGTCAAAGTCAACTTTGTAGAGCAAGATCAGGCCCAGATGCATCTCCTGTTATGCTTTACTGTTAGGTATGTTGGACAAAGTTAATGGAATTTGTAGTCCAAGAACAAATGACTAACAATAATAATACATTTTATGTATACCCCACCACCATCTCCCCAAAGGGACTCGGGGCAGCTTACAAGGCACAGCAAAGTGCTGCACATAAATAGGACATACATCTAAAAACAATAAAACTATGAAATTACAATTGCACACTCATGCAACTACACAATAAAACATTAAAAGTCATAAAACACAGTTATAGCTGTGGATAAAAACACGTTGTTTTCAATTGACACACCCAGTGCCTAGGCAACGCCAACAGTAAATAAAAGTACTACTTCTAGAATCATAGAATCAAAGAGTTGGAAGAGACCTCATGGGCCATCCAGTCCAACCCCCTGCCAAGAAGCAGGAGTACTACTACTACTACTACTACTACTACTACTAATAATAATAATAATAAACAAGATGAGTGCATAGCAGACACTCTGCTGGCTGTTGAATTGAATCACACATCGGACACTTCTCAAGTGTCTAGGACTGTGTGATGTATCGGCGAATAATGCGTGCAGATCCCAGTAAGGTGGCCTTCTGCAGCTGGCAGATGGTAATTTTGTCAGCGCCGATTGTGTTTAAGTGCAGGCCAAGGTCTTTAGGCACTGCACCCAGTGTGCCGATCACCACTGGGACCACCTTTACTGGTTTGTGCCAGAGTCTTTGCAGTTCGATTTTTAAATTCTCATATTGTGTTAGCTTTTCCAGTTGTTTCTCTTCAATCCTGCTGTCACCTGGGATTGCGACATCAACGATCCATAATTTGTTTTTTAACATGATTGTGAGGTCAGGAGTATTATGCTCAATATTATTATTATTATTATTATTATTATTATTATTATTATTTCATACATTTATATCCCATCCTTCTCACCCTTGGAGAGGGACTCAGGGTAGCCTCACAACCGGCAACCATTAGATGCCCAAACAAAGACAATTATAATAACAGTTTACATTTAAAACAAATAGTGAAAATATCAAATATAAAAACATCAAATTAAAATTACACAAGTTCAAATGATAATCCAGGTCTGTCCATTGTCAGTCAAATAAATCATTCTCATTATTATCGCTGCATCTGCTGCTTGAATGCTCGCTCCCACAATCATGTTTTAAGTTTTTCCCTAAAGGATAGGAGGGAGGGGGCTGATCGGATTTCATTAGAGAGGGTGTTCCACAGCCGGGAGGCCACCACCAGACTGCTCTTAAAAATCTACTTGAGATCAAAGGCTTGCTTGAAAAGCCATGTTTTTAAACTGGATTGGAAGGTTTGAAGTGAGAGGGCTAACCTAATCTCTCTAGGGAGGGCATTCCAAAGCAGGGGGCCACCACTGAGAAGGCCCTCTCTCTCATCCCCGCCAACGATATTTGAGACTGTGGTAGGACCGAGACAAGGGCCTCCCACATTGGTTCATAGAAGGAGATGCAGTCTCAAAGATAGGTTGGATTATACTGTTAAACGAACCCACAAACCATTTCTCCTACCCTAGAGAGTACTGCAGACTAAAAGGCAGGGTGTTTCATTAAACTTGCAATATGGTTTTAATATCCACTGTGATTTCGAAAACACATTTATCCCTGTCACAGCTTGTATGTAGGTCATTTGTATAGGTTTCTTATTCATGCTAATTATTGTTCTTTGTATAGATTACATATAAATATTTAGGTTTGTTTAATTCCTCTATGTAGATCCATTTTTTCCATCTGCAATAGTCTTCCCTTCCTTAAGTGCTGCTATATCCCATAACAGGTTCTTATTGCTCTCAATCATTAATCATGTTCTTTTTCTTGGACAGATATTAATGAGTGCGAGGACCCCCACAGTCACTGTCTGGGAGGCGAGTGCTTAAACACACCGGGCTCGTACATCTGCCACTGCCAGCCTGGATTTGAGCTCCACAATGGAACCATATGTGAAGGTATGACAAACAGTGACCCCTGGATGGATCTTCCTATTTTTCTGCAATTTAGCCACAGTTTTAGAATTAACATGGGCTGGGGCATGGCGAGAAAACAAAATATGGTGTCTCTGGAGATTTCCATTCTTGAATATGTACACACAGTACAAAGTAGCTTCATCTGTGTAAATTGCTGTTCCATGCAGTGACTCTGTTGCATTCTTAGAAGTTCATTTATTTTTCATATTTGTGATAAAACCTTTTTGGGGGGAAACATAATAAACCGTGTTCAAATAGTATGTGCTTGTCTTCAAAATATTATTTATATCACTGTCTCTCATGGTGGTGTCCTCCAGTCAAGGTAAACCATTGGCTAAGTTAGATGGGGATTATGGGAGTTGTAGTTCAACAGACCTGGAAGATGACAGGTTGGGGGAGCCTCTTGCAGCATTGTGGGAATATATATGGTAAGGAATTCATCCCTTATAGACCAAATGTCTACAAGGGCCCCCTATGGTGCAGCGGGTTAAACCACTGAGCTGTTGAACTTGCTGACCGAAAGGTTGGTAGTTCTAATCTGGGGAGCAGACCGAACTCCCACTATTAAGACCAGCTTCTGCCAACCTAGCAGTTTGAAAACATGCAAATGTGAGTAGATCAATAGGTGCCGCTTCTGCGGGAGGGTAGTCATGTTGGCCACATGACCTTGAAGGTGTCTGTGGACAACACCGGCTCTTCAGCTCAGAAATTGAGATGAGCACCAGCCTCCCAGAGTTGGACATGACTAGACTTAATGTCAGGGGAAACCTTTACCTTTACCTAGACCAAATGCAGGTGCCCACTGATCCCTTCCCATTCTCTCACTTTATAAGAAATGCTTCAAGACACAGCTGTTTTAGCAGATGGTAGTTGCATTCAGTCTATTTTCCTCTTTCCTTATCCACTTCCTTTTTCTACATGATGTTTCGTCTCTAGGCTATTCATCTGTGGTGCTGGTATTGTTTCCATTTCATGTTCTGTTCTTTATCATAATCTGATTGCGGTGATGATAGATTATTTTCTTCATAGAAATATTGTGGAGAAGAACTGAAGAAACAACTAAGAATCATACAGCACCTTAAAGACTAGCCTAGTTTATTGTAGCATTTTATGGGACCTTTATGGTATGGACAGATAAGTGCAATCCATAGCACATGGTTTGACTTAATTACTTACTTTCTTACTTAGGCAATCTCTCATTGCCCGAGTATGATGTCCTTTCAAGTGTAGTGTCTTGGAGGTGGGTCTGTAGGTGAATGTGGAGTCCTATTCTTGGTCCGCATATTCTTCCACAGTGAGGGCATTGGTTTCCAGGTGGAAGGTGGTCCCAGTCAGGGCTGGCTTGGCACGCCTTCCTCTTGACACATTTTTCTCTTTCACCCTCCATTTGTGCCTCTTCAAATTCCACACCACTGCTGGTCACAGCTGACCTCCAGCTGGAGCGCTCAAGGGCCAGGGCTTCCCAGTTCTCAGTGTCTATGCCACAGTTTTTAAGGTTGGATTTAAGCACATCTTTAAATCTTTTTTCTTGTCTAACATTCGGTTTTTTTTTTGTTCTTGAGTTGAGAGTATAGTAACTGCTTTGGGAAATGATGATTGGGCATTCAGTCTGAATGACTTGACTGTCACTTTCTTTGCTCCCTACAGATCTGAATGAGTGCCTGGACAGTGGTATCTGCAGCCCCAATGGTGAATGCCTGAACAGCCATGGATCCTATTTCTGTATTTGTGCCCTTGGCTTTTCAAATGCTGCCGGTGGGGTCAGCTGTCAAGGTGAGGTCCTGGATTATAGAATTGAGAATAGCCACATGGCTGTCCTTCTGTCCTCATGCTCTTGCCTTACCAGTAGAGTAAAGGAAAGATCAAGAGTAACTTACACAATACTCCTGCCAAATTGCAACCATAAACATTCCAGTCCAGATAGGATACAGTTCAGTGTAACATCACAAATTCACCAGATCTTGCAAAGCTTTTGGACTACATCTCCCAGACTATCCATGATATCCCAGACAGCATATCAGGGAGATGTAGTGCAGAAAAGTAACTTTTCCAAAGATTCTTGATCTTATCTATCTGTGTTGGATCTTACACATGCCAGTATAAATCTGAGGTGTGTTCCAGCTTTTAATATAGTTGATATCCCTCAGTGATAGGCTAAGCTTCAGTGCAGTACATTTTGGACAAAACTTTACATCAAATTCTAGCTGATGTGGCCACTGGATTTGGTGATTGTGCGTTATGGTGTTTTAAAAAAGTTCTGCCAACTCCTGTATCTGTAAGTCATCATTTCCCTTTGTGTGTGTGTGCGTGTGAGGAGCAACCCGAGAAACTGCAAGTCGCTTCTGGTGTGAGAGAACTGGCCGTCTGCAAGGATGTTGCCCAGGGAGTGCCTGAATGTTTTACCATCCTGTGGGAGGCTTCTCTCATTCCCCGCATGAGAAGCTGGAGCTGACAGATGGGAGCTCACCCCGCTCCCCAGATTTGAACCACCAACCTTTTGGTCAGCAGTCCTACCGGCACAAGGCTTAAACCCATTGTGCAACTAGGAGCTCCATTTCCCAAATCAACCCTTATGAGAAATTTGTATTTAGGATTAAGACATAGATTCACTTGCAAAAATGCTTACAGGCATCAATTGTCACGGGAGCATCCCATTCTCTGTTGATGCTCCCGCTGCTGTGAAACATTTCCACCACTACCATCACTTGCAGAGTTAAGTTTGGGACAAGATAAGTGGCAGCTGGCATGGTTATGGCTGTAAAACTACAAAGCCGACTCCAAATTAGGCTCAAAGTAATTTATTAGAATTGGCTCCAAGGGATCTTATCCTTTCTATTTCTGTCTTCGGTCTTCTCTGTCATCACATTCCAGTTTTCCTTCAAGTTATTTTAAAATTTACTAGATGTCTTATTGTTGTATCATCAGATGTAGATGAATGTGCAGATCACTCCAGGTGTTTGCATGGCCAGTGCCTCAACACAGAAGGATCTTACAGATGTTTGTGTCAAACTGGCTTCAAGCATTCCCAGGAGACAGACGACTGTATAGGTAAGAGCTGATCTCAGAATAAGGGGAAAGTCTCCAGATCAGAGCTGTTGTTAAAAGGGTATTTCCATTTAAGGTGCAGATAACAAAGGGGTGAAGAAGGCTAGTAATTATTGACATCATAGAGAGTTGAAGGGAAGATTTTAACCTTTCCTCCCATACTGAGGTCCAGATGAAAATTGTTCCCCTGAAATTCCTGTTTTGCATGGGAAGAAACCCCTCATGTTGCCAAGAGAGGATTTTCTCTTCATAAAAATAGCATCTTCTAATGAACAATGTTCATCATGTCTAGTCTGATATGTGCAAAAAGCTAATTTCATCATGTATGGAGAGTGCCCTTTTCTCCAGCAATGGAGAAAATAATCCTTTTATTCCTGCTCCATGCCCAAGCTTTTAAGAATGTCTTTATGACCTCAGTACCTATGATACTTCAAATTCTCTAGGACTGTGTTTTTTAGATTATTTGAGCTGGTTATGTTTGGGGACAATGTGTTACAAGTACTTGTGTTGTTCATTTTGAAAAGGCAAAGGAACAGAACTGCTTTTGGGTTTGGAGCGTGTGCTTTGTTTTGCTTTTTTGCATTTTCTCTTTGTTTTTGGTGTTTGTATATAGTGATTGCTATTACCTTTTCTCACTCTCTTTTTCAATTGCAAAATGGCTCCGATGACAGATGTGGATGAATGTGAGGAATATGGGGATACTGCTTGTGGCTCCTGGAGATGCCAGAACACCTTGGGTTCATATCACTGCATTATGGGGTGCCCACCTGGCTTCCATCGCACACCATTTGGTGAATGCATTGGTGAGTTGCATATTTGGTCAGCAGCTAGACTGCTTACAGGAGCGGGATCCAGGGACAGAACTACCCCACTTCTGAAGTAGCTACACTGGCTTCCAGTTTGTTTCCGGGCACAATTCAAGGTGCTGGCTTTAGCCTATAAAGTCCAAAATGGTTTGGGCCCAGCATCTCCTACTACCAGCCCACTCAAGCCCTGAGATCATCTGATGAGGCCCTTTTCTTGGTCCCACCACCATCACAAGTATCGTTGGTGGGAACAAGAGAGGGGGCCTTTTCAGTGGTGGCCTCATGGATGTGGAACTCCCTCCCCAAAGAGGTACATTTGGCCCCCTCATTATTCACCTTTCCATCCCAGGTGAAAACTTTTGTATGGAAGCAGGCCTTCCCTGGCAACCTGTAATAGCAGCTTATCTCAGTCAGACAAGGCTCACACAGCCAAAGACTTGGAGCTCTGAGATGTTTAGTTTAATGTTTGAATGTTCTAGGAAAACCTTAGTGGCCTGAGGCAAAGGGATTTTAAAGAGAATGATATATGTGGTTATTTTTATGATTATTTATATTTATGTAATTTGTGTTTTATGCAATGTGGTGATTTATTGTTTTATATGTCAGGTTAGGGGGATGATGGTTATCTGTACTGTGTAGTTTTTTTTTTATTTTGTGCACTGCTTTGAATAATAATAATAATAATAATAATAATAATAATAATAATTGGAGAAAATGAGGGTGTATATGTAAATTCAAGAAAGAACCTAGCTAAAGTTGGTGAAGGAAAGTCTTGTCCAAGATAGAGTTTCTTCCTTCATGACTATGCTAGACTCCTGGTCTACTTGGTCTAGACTCCTGTCTTTTTCAAACTTACCCATTTCTATTTTTCTCCTTAGATATAAGGATAATCCTTCCACATAAAGTAGCCTTTGGTTTGTTGGTTGACCCATCTCTCTCCCCACTTCTCTTTTTCTGTTCTGGTCTATTTTTTCTAAAGTTCATGATAATGAATGGGAACAGTGCTGAGACTGGACTTCTGTCTTGTGACCGCTGTTAAAATCGAAGTGGAAGTAATAAAAAGGGGAACTTAACCAAGCAAATTTACTAGAGTGAACACTATTTCAGTGTGCTGGAGATAAACTCCAGGTCCTTAACATTTTAGGTGCTTTAAAATATATATGGACACATATTCTTTCCTTGGTTAAGATATGAGAATTCGCTGCCTGTTCCAATGGAAGAAAATAGAAATCTCTGGCTGAGGGGTAGGAAATGTCTGATTTCTCAGATATTATGTTGCTGTAACTCCTATCATTCCTCGCCATTGCCTCATTTTGTAGGATTGATGGAGCTGCAGTTGAACAACTGGAGGTCCACATATTTCCCACTTCTGGTCTATCTAATGTGGTTATTCAGGTCAATTGCACATGCCTTATGTCTTAAATAAAATAATTGCTACCTGGAGCTGTTTTCCATTGATAAAACAACAACCCTGATGTTTCTAAAGCCTCCAAGCTACTTTTCTCTTTTATGAAGTCAAGATTTGGTGGAGTTGGGAACCTTTACACAAGGCTACCTGTTTACCAGGCCATATCCTGCATCCTTGACACTATCCCATATTACCTCTATATCTCTTAATGATATCACTGCAGGAATTACTAATCTCACTTCTATTATGTTACAGTTTTATACTTCAATCACCTTTTGTTTTTCTGTTTCTGTCCATATTGTCTTTCTGCATTTTCTTATGGCTGTTACACATTTTTTCCTTCTTTTCAACAACCATCCCTAATGACTCACTCTTTCTCTGCCAATTTTGACTACTTCCTTCTCTTTATATAATTCTGCTTTTTCTTCCTCTGCTTTAGCAATCCCTGTTCCCACAGAGTAGTTTCAGATGCCATTTCCATAGAATTTTAGGAAGGCTTTACATGACATAGTATTCCAGTCATCCTCCTCCCTTGTTTTCCATTTCCTCCATCTTTTTCCATGCCACAAAAAATCCACTCAAGAGAAAAAGAAGGAAAAAGTGCATCAATCCATCCAATTGCTAGCATCTGGAAATAACCTTCAGATGCTGCTAAGGCAAAGTTTGTTTAAAAGGAATCCATTGAAATCCTCCCTGTTCTTGTGGGAACCTCTTTCAGAAGCTAAAATGCCATGGTATGTGTGTTGACCCTCTTTCAAGTAGCAGGGAATTGCTAACATGTAGTTGAGGGAAAGGAATATAATAGGGTTTGTTTCATGTATAACTCTGCACTGATTTAGTTTGTCTTTCTTGCAGATATTGATGAATGTGCCAATGAGACATTGTGTGGAAACCACGCCTTTTGTGACAACACTGATGGTTCTTTCCGTTGTCTTTGTGACCGTGGCTATGAGACCTCACCATCTGGCCATGACTGCGTTGGTAAGGGTCACCTTTGTGCTTCTGTTCTCATTCTTGCTAATCTTGCTCCCATCCAAGTCCCCTCCCTTACAGTCCTCAGAAATAAATGAAAGGTTTTTTGAGTTAACACAAGGATAAAATGGAAACCAAATGCAGTTTCTAATCGAAATTTCAAGGCTTGGCTCCTTTCCTAAGGGCAAACTAGATATGATGTCAACAAGTTATAGTAGATGGGTAATAATCAACAGAGTGTAATTTTATTTGAAAGAGTGGTGGGTGGAAGAGGTCTACTGAATCAGAGAGCTTAAAGCGACATCCAAGGGATCTCATCCAATTCTCTGTGGGCAGGAAATCCACTATAGCAGCATCCCATAATGAGTAGTCATTCCATTCTTACTTAAAGACCTCTAGAAAGGGAGACCATGTGACTTTTTAAAGCAATCTATTACAGTATCAAACATCTTATACCATCAGGGAGTTCTTCCTTTTGACTCGTAATTATTTCCCTGTCCATCCTTCTTCTCCCACCCCTCCACCTTTGCCAACGAATTATCTCATCCAGCCCAACACCCTTCCCAGCATACTTTTCCACTCCTGTTTTTATTTTATTTTGATTTTAGCTCCTTTGTTGTAAGTTTTCTGTTACTCTCCATTATTCTGTATTATTTTGAGGTGTTTGAACCCATTTTGAGGTATTGAATGTTTGCCTTTTTAATGTGTAGAAAAAAGTGGGCCCAAAGGGGGAAATATTGGAAGATGGTATGGAATTTAATGTGGTGTGGGCAGATTCGGAGCACTGATGGACCTGATTATATATCTTGCAGATGTGAATGAGTGTGAGCTGATGGTTGCAGTGTGTGGGACCGCACTTTGTGAGAATGTAGAAGGAGCCTTCCTGTGCCTGTGTCCCAGTGACCATGAGGAGTATGACACAGAAGCAGGAGAATGTCGCCCCCGAGAAGGCATGGGTGAGAGCTCACTGGGCAGACAGATGCAAGACAGAACTGTTGAGACAGAAGATCCTCTTGTGGGCCTGTGTGAGAGGAGCCACTGCTCTATGTTCCTAAATTTAAATTTGTCATTTTGTTGAAACCACACATACAATGCGATCTGCTTTTCAGAAAACCAGGATATCTACTTGTTAGTTTCTTAAAGTATTTGTCACTGGGGTTCCCAAAGTTATGTACAAGTATTTTTTTTTTAAAAAAAAATACAGTGGGCTCTCAGCATCTATGGAGTTTGATTCCAGGAACTGAGGAACAAAATCTGTGGATGCTCAAGTCCCATTATATATAATCGTGTGGAAAATGGTATCCCTTACATAAAATGGAAAAATCAAAATTTGATTTGGGGAACTTTTTGTATGGAATGTTTTTGAGCCATGGTTGGTTGAATCCATGGATATAGGATCCAAACATGGAAGGTTTTCTTTAAAAATTGATTTAAAATTCTTAACCCCCCCCCCCCCCCCAGATTTTACAAATTGAAAAAGAAATGCTATGTTTCTTCCAGCATGCAGACAACTTTTTATTGAATAACTGACTGGGTCTTTATTAGTTAACTGGGCTCATCATTTCTACTTGGACCCAGTTAGTTAATAAAGGTCCAGCAAATTATTTAACAAAAAGACTTTTGCTTGTTGATAGCATGATAGCATTCCATATAAATATTCTGTTTCAAAGTATTCTCACAACTGTTTAAATTAATGTATAATGTTATATATATGATTTAATATGCTATAAACCAGTGGTTCTCAACCTGTGGGTTCCCAAATGTTTTGGCCTTCAACTACCAGAAATCCGAACAGTTGGTAAACTGGCTGGGATTTCTGGGAGTTGTAGGCCAAAACACCTGGGGACCCACAGGTTCAGAACCACTGCTGTAAACCATCATACACCCCCATCTTTGAAGAAAGCCAGAATTTAAAGTCGGTTGATTGTCAAATTGATTGACTGCCACTCTTCAAAATCAGTTTCATGAACTAAAGGCCATGTAGAATTGTACAGTTTGAGTTGCCCATCAAGATTTGCTTGGAAGGGAGTTCCACAACCATTTGATCTAACTGTCAAATAAAGTTAATAATATGAGCAAATCAGAAGGATGTTACTATCTGCTAGATTGTCTTTATCAATAGGGCCCTGCTAGGGACTTTCCTAGAATTTCAGTGTTTGACTAATTGACCAGTAGAATATTATTAACAGAAGCCTCCTTCAGCTAGATTTTTTCTCTAATTGCAGAGGAACTTGGAAACCCCTTATCTCTGTATCCCAGCATCACTGAAAGAAAGGAGTGCTACTATCGTATCAGTGACACCCCACTATGTGATAGTGTTTTGGCCAACAATACCACCAAGGAGGAATGCTGCTGTACTGAAGGAGCGGCCTGGGGAGATAATTGTGAAACTCATCCATGCCCTATTATTGGCTCAGGTATGTTATATGTATTACTGTGAACAATGTTATTCTTATGCAGATCCAAATAAAGACAGGGATGCCCCTGTTTGTGTCATCTAGTTTTGCACCCTAATAACCTGCTTCATGGTTTTTTTCTCCCATTTTCTTGTGGTTCTTGTGCTAATGTTCCTCTTTTTTGACAGTGGATTACATTGAGATTTGCCCCAGTGGGAAGGGCTATATCCCAGTGGAAGGGACGCTTATTTTTGGACAGACATCTTACACAGGTACAACTTTTCTTTTTGTACCAGTTTTGCAAATCATCTGAATATCCAACCAGACATGATACAAGAGGGCCAGATCACAGCTCTCAGATTTATTTATTTTTTACACATAAAAGTAATTATTGGAGTATGAGGGTATATCCAGGTACTATTAGGATTGTAGCACAGATTCTTCACCCTGGCAACATTTCATCTATAGAAATCAACCTTTTCCTACATCCTACAATTAGTCATGGGAAGGGGGAAAGGACAGGGTTAGAATGGAAATTACAGAACTGTTGTAATTCATTTAGTTACAATATTTGATGAGTAAGGTCGCAAAGAAAAAATGCCAGATAATAAAAAAGCCATGCTAGGAAGTAATGATTGGTCTATGATTATTTCCATGTTCCAATAACGTTTTCTAACAAGTTCTTAACTGATCCTTAGTAATAATGCAGGTGCATTCCTAAGCAGAAATAACATGGAAAGAATAGAGATATGTTCCTACACAACAAAAAAGAAGAGCAGTATAAAATATTTCAGCAAAGTTTTCATTCATACAAGGGAAGGAACAATTTTGAACACGTTCTTTTTAAAATATTTATTCTATAAATAAGATGATTTGTGTTCAGTCTTTCTATATAAGTCATCTTGAATAAATGCTTTCATAGCCTTAAAAACGGAGAGTCAAAAATCATCTTAACAATTATATGATCATCTCAATCCTATGCACAGTTGTCTTGACATAAAATAGTTGATTAATTTGATTAATTTGGAATACCATATATACTCAAGTATAAGCCAAGTTTTTCAGTCCTTTTTTAAGGCTGAAAAAGCCCCCCTTGGCTTATACTTGAATCAAAGTTATTTATTATTTTACTCTGTTGTTGTTGTTTTGTTGTTGTTGTTGTTATTATTACATTTATTATTTTTCTCTATTTGTTATTCTTATTACATGTATTATTTTAGTCTATTTATTATTATTATCACATGTATTACTTTATTATTATTATTATTACATTTATTATTTCACTCTGTTATTACTGTTATTATTACATTTCCATTATTTCACTCTATTATTATTATTATTATTATTACATTTATTATTTTACTCTATTATTATTGGAAGGATACATAACCACATTTACACTGAAGAAGATTAGAATAATGGTTTAATGAGAGTTGGACAGTCTTATCTTAAATTACGGTTTTATGTAAATATTCAAAACATTTAACCTACTGATGCCTCAATTAATGTAATTTTATTGGTATCTGTTTTTGTTTTGAAATTTACCAGTAGCTGCTGCATTTCCAACCCTCGGTTTATACTCGAGTCAATACATTTTCCCAGTTTTTTGTGGTTAAATTAGGTGCTTCGTCTTATATTCGGGTTGGCTTATACTCAAGTATATATGGTAATTGTAATGCATACCTGAATACTTCAACAGCGTAAAAATATGGATTCATAAATGAAAAGATATTTTAGTATAAATGTTTAATAAGAAAGAATATAGGCATTGCTGGCAGAAAAGATAACAGTGAAGGTATGTAAAAGCAGGCATGTGGCAGAAGGCTTAGCTACCTAAACACAGACATCAAAAACATGGCTCTTAGAAAAGATGGAATTGTACAACTAAGCTGACCTGCTCCTCTGAAGATTATACCACTGTTCCCATTCTTTTCCCCAAATTGGATTTTCTTCGGGCTGAAAAGACAGGGGAGAATTACAGGGAATTACAGGATAACAGTTTAATGACAGTGTTGTATATTGACCCGGTAAAAAGTGAGTGAAGAAAAGCATGGTTATGCCACAGAAAACACCTATTGCGAAGCACACTAAAAGGTCTGTGAAATTATTTCTAAGAAATTCACAGTTAGAGGCAACAGAGGCAATCAACGATATATTGAAATGCCAGTTTTATGCAGCCCCAGGCAAAGTTTTATTTGGGAGCTTTAAAATATGCATGTTATAACTTCAGATTTCTGTGCTTCACATTTCTTACTGTGATCTGTGCTTCACAAATCAATGAATTGGCCTGAAAAGGATCAATTCATTCTCCCTATGCAGTTCTAGGAAGGTATAGTTTTAAGAGTCTTCTCCATTAAGTTAGAGCAAAAACAACCCCACAGGAAATAAGAATGTACTCTAGATAGCATCCCAGAGTTATCTGCAACAGGCACACAGGGGTTCCTAAGAATACAAACTGCTATTGAAGGGATTCCCTGAAAACAGAGTTTGAAAATCACTATTTTTGCCAATAAATAGAGCAGGATCCACATTGATTCTGGGGGTTTAGTTACTGTGTTGATTGAAAGTTCTTTTCTTCCCCTAGATGCTGATGAATGCCAAATGTTTGGCCCTGAGGTCTGTCGTAATGGACACTGTGTGAACACTGTGCCAGGGTACACTTGCTTCTGTCAGGCTGGATATTTTTATGATCCCAGCAAGCTTGAATGTGTTGGTGAGAAGTCTCCTCCTGGCTTTTTGATATACTTTCTCTGCAAGCCAATTTTTTGTACTTTCTTTCTCGCCCCCTATGCCCTAATATTTCTGTCATTGTGCTTTATGGTGCTACTTCAGTAGTATTTTGGTGATCCTTATAAATCAGTGGTTTTTATTTATTTTATTTTATTTACAACATTTATATTCCGCCCTTCTCACCCTGAAGGGGATTCAGAGCAGCTTACAAGATAGATAGATAGATAGATAGATAGATAGATAGATAGATAGATGGTTCTCAACCTATGGGTCACCAGCTGTTTTGGCCTTCAATTCCCAGAAATCCTAACAGCAGATAAACTGGCTGGGATTTCTTGGAGTTGTAGGTCAAAACACCTGGGGACCCACAGGTTGAGAACCACTGTTATAAATGGTATTGGTCTACTCTGTATGTTTGGTTTTGCTTATCGCCTAGACTATTGTATTGTTGTTGTTGTTTTTGAACTCCTTGTTCTTTGTAGGGTTGTGCATACCTTCTGTAGGGAATGAGCAATGCCTTTTTGGAATGTAAACAAGGTGCTGCCAGAAATACCGTGCACCTCTGATGTGTGGGGTGTGGGAAATACCCTTTGACTTTTCTGCAGGAGTGGGTTAGATTTCAGCCTCCTCACTTGCTGGTGTAAACTCCCTACTGAACCTCTATAACTGCAGATGTAGACGAGTGTGTAGAAGAAGAGACCTGTGTAAATGGGATGTGTGTCAACATGGCTGGATCCTATCACTGCTTCTGCAACCGCCCCTTGGTCCTGGATGCTATCCGTAACCGCTGCATCAATGTCTCTAATAGTGCGGGTGAGTGCCATTCTGTCTGCTGTGCAACATGCTTTGGACTTGATGTACACTGTATGTTGTGTTTATATTGTATGTTTTGATAAGGCCAATTAGCTGATCAATAAAATAGTTTCATGTTCTTTCTAAAAGCATGCTTTAATACATCTGGTAGAACTCCCTGGTGGCACAGCGGGTTAAACCACTGAGCTGCTGATCTTGCTGACTGAAAGGTTGGCGGTTCGAATCAGGGGAGTGGAGAGAGCTCCCACTGTTAGGCCCAGCTTATGCCAACCTAGCAGTTCGAAAACATGCAAATGTGTGGCAGGAAGGTAACGGTACTTCATGCAGTCATGCTGGCAACATGACCTTGGAGGTGTCTATGGACAACGGCAGCTCTTCAGCTTTGAAATTGAGATTAGCACCACCCGCCAGAGCCAGACACAAGTAGACTTAATGTCAGGGGAAACCTTTACCTACCTTAGAACTCATGAGAATATGATGGTTTAATTCCAAAAAGGCAGCAAATAACAACAAATGTGAAACATATGGGAACATATGGTATAATGATAAGAGAAGCAGAACATGATGTTTGGGGTCCAATTTCCCACTCAACAGTGAAATATATTAAAGTGTTTGGATTTTGTAAACATGTTATGAACACTCATGCTGAAAATAGCTTAAATAAATATAATCGGATATCCTAAATTTAAAAATAAAAGAGCAGCTTCACATTCTATTGAACTGGGGGTCCATTCATCCCATTATTCTGTAAGCAAAAGTTTTCAGGCTATGGCCTTTCGCAGACACATTATCTGATGCTTTCAACAAAACTTTTCAAGGATTTGGACTTTCCATGGGCTGCACTGTTGAGCTGTTAGTTTCTCTGTATGTAGTTTACGAAGCATTTCTACCAATAAGAACAAGGCATTTTTATGGAACATAATTTGCAATTTGGAGAAGTTAGAAGTTAATTCCCAGACAGAATGAGACTATTTCAAGTCCTTTCACCTTGTCTGTTTCATTTTGACAACCTATTGGTCTCTGATATTGTTGTAATCTGCCTTCACCTGACTAGTACTGTGACAATCATTGTGCATTCTGACACAAACCCTATAGAGTTTGAGATCCAAGAGAGTAGAAGTATGAGGTCCAGTACAGAAATTGGATAGAGGTTAAAGTTTCTGCTTATCTCACTTTAATCTTGGGCCTTCATCTTCCCCGTTTCTCCCATTGACAGATGATGTGGATGAACACGACATCCATTTGGACATCTGTTGGCAGACTGTCTCCAACTACATCTGTAGCCAGCCACTGCTGGGGCAACGCACCACATACACAGAATGCTGCTGCCGTTTTGGAGAGGCCTGGAGCCAAGACTGTGCACTCTGTCCTCCCAGGTCCTCAGGTGAGAATGCGCTAGTCATGTTGAGGTTTGGAGAAAAAGGATATAGTTTTCAATAGGCAGGGTTCAGCTAAACTTTTCACTGAGCTATGGCACATTTGTCAACTGATTAGATTCACTGTTCTTTATTATGGGCTTTCCTGTCCCATAATAAGTGGTTCCAAGAAATGAATGTGTTACAAAATGTCCTCTGCCTGCAGATACTGTCATGTACCATAGTACCATAGTACTGTAGCAACATAGAACTTATACAGCTACTGTCTCTTAATAGCAGTCTAAATGTTTGTTGAGCTATTCAACATCAAAAGCTCACTCTAGCCATATTTACACATAGTGGTTTACTGGCATCCCAGAGAATCATTCATGTGTAGCATGCAGGTGCATATTCAACAATTACTCATGTCTGATCCATCAACAGGAGTAGTTAAAGTAAAGATGCCCAACTGTGGCCCTTAACTGCTTCATTTGTAGGCTCCTGTTCTGCAAGGCCCTAAAGATGGCTGGTTGATAAGCTGAGATACATGGAAAATGCAGTTCCTAATTCTGCACTGAGCCAAAGTAACCAGAAACTAATTGATCAAGAAAACCTTAAAATAATGCCCAATCTGGGATTCCATGCTACCTTAATAAGAGAATGTGCAACTGATATTTGTAGAACTCCTTCTCCCTAACCCAGTCTTTTACTGCCAAACTCTTAATGAGTTCCTGTCTTGTGTCTGTTATTTGGTATCCAGGTTT
This sequence comes from Anolis sagrei, assembly GCF_037176765.1. Taxonomy (NCBI): domain Eukaryota; kingdom Metazoa; phylum Chordata; class Lepidosauria; order Squamata; family Anolidae; genus Anolis; species Anolis sagrei. The sequence goes on along the minus strand of NC_090021.1, from coordinate 304,458,047 downwards.
CCTTTTAAAATACTGATTGGCTAGTTTCAATTATGTCTTCAGTCACAAAACTTTCAGAGTAGCTTGTATTATTGCAGTTAAAATAGAATCTATAACAATTTCAGTATTCAGCTGCAGTGCTGAATATAAGAGCAAGCAGATGTAAGGATTCAATAGTTTAGGACAAGGACAAAAATCTGGCACTAAAAGACACCAAACCGAGAGACAAGCATACATACATCCTTAGGGAACACATGCTATAATTGGCATCACCACAGAAAAAGCCCTGGTGCCATTTACTGGCCACTTCGCCTCAAAAAAAGCAGAATAGCCTGAAGGAAAATTTCTGATATTGATCACATTATCTACAAAGATTCTGTGTAGGGGAGAAACTGGTGTTGTTGCTGTTGTTATTATTTGAAACACAACAAGATGAGTCCACAGCAGACCCTCTGCTGGCTGTTGTATTGGATCACACGTCAGACACTTCCCAAGTGTTTAGGACTCTGTGATGTATCGGTGAATAATGCATGCAGATCCCAGTAAAGTGGCCTTCTGCAGCTAGCAGCTGGTAATTTTGTCAGTGCCGATTGTGTTTAAGTGCAGGCCAAGGTCTTTAGGCACTGCACCCAGTGTGCCGATCACCACTGGGGCCACCTTAATTGGCTTGTGCCAGAGTCTTTGCAGTTCGATCTTTAAATCCTCATATTGTATCAGCATTTCCAGTTGTTTCTCTTCAATGCTGCTGTCACCTGGGATTGCAACATCGACAATTATTATTATTATTATTAGCAGCCTGTGTTCTTTTTCTCTCGTTCCAGAGGATTTTGCTCAGTTGTGCAATGTTGCCAGGAGTGAAAGTGGACTCCAAGAAAGGTCTGGCTATGAATATGGGCCAAATCAGGACCATCATCACTATGGACTCTACAACCCAGATTTAGAGCCGTTCTACAACCAGCTGGGTCTTGAGTATGGAACACCTGAGAGTAGCCTCTCCAACAGAGAACAAAGCAATGAATTTGAAGATGTCACATCCCAACAAGCCCCACAGTATCGTCCAGTACAGACACGGCCTCATTATGTGCCTGGCCAAACTGGTAAATACATGACACACACACACACAACTCCATACACATTCAGCTTCTTTTCAGGGACATGCTACAAATGGCCCAAATACCCTCAAGGCACCAGATCCTGTCTGATTTTGTAAGCTTAGCAGGGTCACCCCTGGTGAATACTTGGGTGGGAGGCCACCAACAAACACCAGGTTCTGTAAATGCAGTAATGCACTCTCATCTTCCAGTCATGCACTATCATCTTATAATCAGTTCAATTAATCAGTTCTTGTGGGTTTTTTTTGGGCTATATGGCCATGTTCTAGAGGCATTTCTCCTGACGTTTCGCCTGCATCTATGGCAGGCTTCCTCAGAGGTCTGCTGGAGCTGGGAAAAAAGGGGTTTATATATCTGTGGACTGACCAGGGTGAGACAAAAGGCTTTTGTAAGTTGGGCTAGGTGTGAATCTTTTCAACTGACCACCTTGATTAGCATACAATGGGCTGACTGTGCCTGGAGCAAACTCTTAATGAAAGGTGCTTAGATGTCCCTGCCTGTTTTTCTCTCTGCTGTTTTAATTTTAGAATTCTTGCTGCACAGTTACAAAGCCACATTGGGCTCACAACACACTACATCAAGGACTCAGCCCACTTCATTGAAAAAATCAGCAATCTCAAGCTAAATACAAATGACATACTGATCAGCTTCGATGTGGTGTCTCTATTTACCATGGTCCCAGTTGCAGACACCATGGCACTCATCAATCAGAGGTTCCCAGAAGACATCACGGCGCTGTTTCACCATTGCCTCACCACCAGCTATTTTCAGTGGGACAATGAATTCTACGAACAGAAAGATGGAGTAGCTATGGGGAGCCCTCTCAGCCCAGTCATAGCTAACTTCTACATGGAACAATCTGAAAAACAAGCTCTTGAAACAGCAACCAAAAAGCCCACTATATGGTTCAGATATGTGGATGACACTTTCACCATTTGGAGCCATGGAGAAGAAGAACTCAACAGGTTCCTGGACCATCTTAACAGCATCCACCCAAACATCCAGTTCACTATGGAAAAAGAAAAGGAAGGAAGATTGCCTTTTCTAGATGTCCTAGTCATCCGTAAACCAGATCAACAATTGGGTCACACCGTTTACAGAAAACCCACACACACAGATAGATATCTACATAAAAACTCCAACCATCACCCAAGTCAAAAAAGAAGCACCATTAAAGCCTTGGCAGACCGTGCAAAAAGAATCTGTGAACCCCACCTCCTCCAAGATGAACTGAACCACCTCAACTGGGCTCTACAGGCCAATGGATATTCCACCTCAGACATCAGAAGAGCTGAAAGACCAAGAACAAGCCACAAGAGTAAAGATGAAGATCCACCCAGAGGAAAAGTGTTCCTGCCATACATCAAGGGAACCACTGATCGCATAGGAAAGCTGATGAGGAAACACAACATACAAACAATCTACAAACCCACCAAGAAAATCCAACAAATGCTACGTTCAGCAAAGGACAAGAGGGATCCTCTCACCTCTGCAGGAGTCTACCGTATACCATGCAGCTGTGGACAAGTCTACATAGGGACCACCAAACGCAGCGCCCAAACAAGAATCCAGGAACATGAAAGGCACTGCAGACTACTCCAACCAGAGAAATCAGCCATAGCAGAGCACCTGATGAACCAACCTGGACACAGCATTTTATTTGAGAACACAAAAATGCTGGACCACTCTCACAACCACCATGTCAGACTACACAGAGAAGCCATTGAAATCCACAAACATGTGGACAATTTCAACAGAAAGGAAGAAATCATGAAAATGAACAAAATCTGGCTACCAGTATTAAAAAATTCTAAAATTAAAACAGCAGAGAGAAAAACAGGCAGGGACTTCTAAGCACCTTTCATTAAGAGTTTGCTCCAGGCACAGTCAGCCCATTGTATGCTAATCAAGGTGGTCAGTTGAAAAGATTCACACCTAGCCCAACTTACAAAAGCCTTTTGTCTCACCCTGGTCAGTCCACAGATATATAAACCCCTTTTTCCCCAGCTCCAGCAGACCTCTGAGGAAGCCTGCCATAGATGCAGGCGAAACGTCAGGAGAAATGCCTCTAGAACATGGCCATATAGCCCGAAAAAACCCACAAGAACTGAGTGATTCCGGCCATGAAAGCCTTCGACAATACAGTTCAATTAATCTTGGAAGGGGGAGTATGCAACAGTGTCTTTCTTGTTTAGAAAACTCTATGAACTTCATGGGGTCACCACAAGTTGACAGGCAACTTGAAGTCACATAAGCATACACACAAATAAATGCCACTCTGTGGGCAGATCATTTCCCCCCTTAAAAAACGTAACTTCTTTGGGGTTGATTTCCACAGTATTGTTCCCTCATTATTAAGCTGGGCATCCTATATACAATGTACTGGGTGCCAAAACAGACTCAGGGGGAGTCCAGGAGTGTGATCCTACATACTGGGAGACACCTTCATACGCTATGTAGTAAAATATTGGGTTCATCCCATTGCTCAAAACCTCTGCTTCCCAATTCAAGCAGAACTCTTCTGGCAGTTGGGAATGTGTACTAGAATTGGAAGAGAAAGCAAATGGGAAGGCCAATTCTAAGTGTTACACTTAGAATTTCTAATCCAGCAAGGAATATATATGTAGAAATATGTTTCTCTGGCATATCTCGTCAGTTAGTATAAGTGTAATAGAGCAAAGTAAAATGAGATTTCTTTTTCATATTTGCCTCTCATTTGTCCCTTTGGTGCACTTAAAGATTTTTATTCTTAATGTTTACAAACGAAAGAATATTTGCTTATCATTCTTAAGGCAACATATTAATAATTTGAGGATAAAGTTAAGAGCAAACTACAGACCATTATATCTTTTTTACAGTCCTCTACTTGCCCTAAACATTTACCATATCTAAACATTTACATGCATCTTTGAAATAATAATTTCAAGCATGACTTCTTCAAGAACGATGCTCTGTGTGGACAGTTGCTCCCTATCCTACTTGGTACCAGACTGCAATTTATTGTTCCCTCCATCTCCATGTCCTTTCAGGGCAGTACAACAGCTTTGAAGGACTGCAGGCAGAGGAATGTGGGATCCTGAATGGCTGCGAAAACGGCCGTTGTGTTCGTGTGCAGGAGGGTTACACGTGCGACTGCTTTGATGGCTTCCAGTTAGATTTGATTCGCATGGCCTGTGTGGGTAAGTGGTTCTGGGAGCAAAAGGAGGTTCAGCCTGACAGAAACAGAAAGAGGATGCAACAGAATGTCTGAAGCACAGACCTAATAAATCCTCAGTTGAAATCTCACTTCTGTTGAAACTCAAAAGGTGATTTGGTAAACCATTCCCATTCTCTTTCACTTCCTTTCTTTTTCTTAGAGTCTCTCTACCTGAAATTAGGAAGGATAGTAACATTGATATAACTTACAGGATTGTTATGATTTACATTCCAAGTGCCTAAAGATTATTTATTTATTTCTTATCAAAAGCATTGTATAAATTAGTATAAAACTGATAAAAATAGAAAGAGCACAGACGGCGAAATATCTTTTGACCAAAAACTGGCAACAGAAAGACTTAGCCATCAATGTGACAGCAGAGTGTATTAAGAGCTCTTATGTGTTGGCTTCCATAAAAGTTGTACAATCAGGTAGTTTTAATACTTCTTTTTAATATTAGCAATCCACCTGCACTGCACTTTGCTGGCTCTCTCATTATCAAAAGCAGAAAAACAGACTGTTTTGGTGGCTGCTTCTAGACTCTCCCTTTCCTAGGAAAATTGGAATGGTCTCTTTCAATCGGTTAGCAAATAATTGTTTATTCTGACAGGCTTGGACTATCCTAAATTTAACTGTTTTAATTGCATTTTCTCTCTTAATTGTACTTAATCTTTTAAAGTGTAATTTTAAAATCATTCTAACATTACCAATAGTTTAATTCTATTTTAATGTTCACTTTTTGTATTTTTTAAAAATTGTATACCACCTTGAGGCCCCGGTGGCGCAGTGGGTTAAACCCCTGTGTCAGCAAGACTGAAGACCGACAGGTCGCAGGTTCAAATCCGGGGAGAGGCGGATGAGCTCCCTCTATCAACTCCAGCTCCTCATGCGGGGACATGAGAAAAGCCTCTCACAAGGATGATAACACATCAAAATCATCCGGGCGCCTCCTGGGCAAAGACCTTGCAGACAGCCAATTCTCTCACACCAGAAGCGACTTGAAGTTTCTCAAGTCACTCCTGACACGACAAAACAAACAAACAAACAAACAAACAAACAAAAACCTTGAGGCCCAATATTGAGTGAAAGGCAGAATGATGATGATGGTATCATTCCCATTGTTATTCTGATTGGTGGACCTGCCCTGAAGCAGGACTGCTCAGCATTGGCATGCCAGTAATCTACGCCCCAACAAGAAGGCATACTGGCTTGTAAATGTTAGTTTTTGGACAATTAACTCTCAGAATTCCTTAGTCAGGAGTTGGCTAAACATTTCTGGAAGTTATTTCAAAAATAACACTTCCAGTCTTTGCCAAATACTGTATTTCAGAATAAGGAACTGGTAAAGCCACCTCTGAGTATTCATGCCTAAGAAATTAAATTCATGGGGTTGTTATTTATTTATTTTGTGTCAAAAGCATTGCACCAATAAATAAGTTTAAAATTGATAAAATAAAGGGATCACAAGCAGCTAAATAGTTTGACCAAAAATGGGCAACAGCGACTGCATTGTCTGTAGCTTTAAACAGTTTTTCCTCTGTGCATGAGGCAGTGCATTGTGGTCAAGGATACAGATACGGAGTCGTTTGTTCTGTTTCACAGTCGCACAAGGTGGAGGATTCTTCTGGTAGTGCCATTTTGCCAGGTTGTCTTTTGATCTGCCAACTATTCAGGGACTTCCAAGTTGTCCATTCTTGGTTTGGTCCTGGAGGAAGACCCTTGTGAGGAGGCCATCCATTTGAGATTGCCTGATTTTGCTGCCCACAGGAATATTCTTGCTGTTGATGGAAAAACATTTAAAGGAGTGGTGGTTCTCATGAAACTTTTACTTGATTTAAGTCTACTGGGAGGAGGGTGATAGTCATATAATGGGATGGCTTTCACAGCGTTCAACTTTATTTCTCTCACAATTGGCAGCTACTTCCCATTGCACATCAGGGGAGACAATGCCAGCTAGCTTATAGAGTCTATCAACAGATATAGGTTTAAGACATCCTGTAATTGTTCTACATGTCTCATTGAATGCTATATTCACCTGCTTCGCGTGGGCAGATATATGCCAGACGGGATAGGCATACTCAGCAAGTCTGATGTTCTTATTTATTTTGAGTCTGCACCCCATGCTCTAGTTTGTAAGTTTCTGCAGGATGTTATTCCATGCAGCTACTTTGTGCTTGGTGTTTGCTCAGTGTTTCCTAAATGTTAGCGTTCAATCTAAGGTGATGCCAAGACATTTAGGATGGGGACAGTGTTCAAGCTCTTGGCCTTCCCAGGTAACTCTCAGTTTTCTGTTGGCTTCACGATTATGTAGATTTAAAGCACACACTTGTGTCTTGGCAGGGTGAGGCTTCAGGTGGTCTTTGTAGTAGGTGGAGAGATCTTTCAGGGCAGTTGGTTTTCAACTATTTCAAAGTATTTTGCTTGTGTTGTTAGGCCAAAATCATCAGCATAAAGCACTGTGTGAGTCGTGGTTATGGCTGATCGTTAGTAAAATGTTAAACAAGGTTGGTGCAAAAATGCTTCCTTGAAGTAGACCATTTTTTGAGCTCCTCCCTCTACTTTTCCTGCCTTGAGACTCCACACAGAAGCTGTGCTTTTCTAGGAGGGTCTGGATGTTTTTTGTAAAATTGCAGTCCAGGGTGAAATGGTAGATTTTATGCAGCAATTTTCTATGTTGCACTGTGTCATAGGCCGCCGTAAGGTCCACAAAAACCATTCCCGTAATGCAACCTTTCCAATAGCATTCCTCGATATACTTGGCCAAGTTAAGAATTTGAGTTGTACAGTTTTCCTTGGTCTGAAGCCTGCTTGCTGTGCAATAAGCTGGGGTTCAATAACAGGGCCTAGTCAACTTAATAGCATCTTCTCATACATTTTATACAGATGACATAAAAGAGAGATTGCTTTGTAGTTCTTGGAATTAGAGACATCTTTAAAAATGGTTTTTAAATGGCAATACTCTTAGTTTTCCTCCATTGCCAGACAAATTAAAAGGTTGAGGAATGTGGTGAGCACAGTCCAGCATAGATGTTCTCATGTGCATGCAAAACACTACCCTGTCTAACCAAAGACCTACTGAAGATATTGATCAACAGGAATGTTGGAGTGAATTTGTACTGCTAAGTCTGAGGAGTTTTGTTCTTTTTCTTTTCTCATTTTAGATGTTAATGAGTGTGAGGAAGCCAATGCCTCTGTGACCCTATGTCAAGGCAGCACTTGTGAGAACACCGAGGGCTCCTATCGTTGTAACTGCTTGCCTGGCTATGTGGCTTTAGCAGAGCCTCATCACTGTGTGCCGGAGACAGCACAGAATCCAGAAGCGGCGTGACTCTTGAAACACTGATGGAAGAGAGGCAACTCTTTCAGCCATTTGGTTCCAGAGAACTGGAGTTCTGACCAGCTTGAAAGGTTACTGGGATATCAGCAGCTTTAAAAACTTCTTGCTTGTTTTCCAAAGACTAAAAACTCAGCAGCACAAGCTTCCTGTTTTGGTCACTAAACACTCAGGGCCCAGTCCTGCCATCACATGCTATTTGATAAGTTTTTGTCCCTCTCTATTCTCAGAGGTTCTTGGCCTCTGGTTACTAATGTGCATAGTGTCAGGCAACAGCATGACTTCCCGAAATATTTCTTAACCTTCAAGGATTTTGTGTCCCAAGAATTATTCTCACAAGGCCTTCGTATGTAAAGTATTCACTCTCCCCGCCCACACCTCAGCCTATTGTGTAGGATCTCTACTTTTCACAAACTCACTACATTTTAATTGTACCTACAATCCTTACCAGACCTTCCTTAGGTGCATAGTCTTGAGAGTCCAGTCACTTGGCCACAACCGAGTGACAAAAACCTCAGGACCCTCTCTAGTTCAGTGTGCTAAAGGGGCATTATCACATACTAGCACACAGATACTGACATACTGTGTAGCTTTTCTAGTGACTGAACATCCTATTTCACAGAAGACCTAGAAATGAGAGGTTTATCCCCAATGAATCTACCCAGGATTAGTAAAGGCAAAGGTTTCCCCTGATATTAAGTCTAGTTGTGTCCAATTCTGGGTGGTGGTGCTCATCTCCATTCCTCAGCCGACGAGCTGGTGTTGTCCATAGACACCTCCAAGATCATGTGGCCAGCATGACTGCATGGAGCGCTGTTACATTCCCACAGAAGTGGTACCTATTGATCTACTCACATTTGCATGGTTTCGAACTGCTAAGTTGGCAGAAGCTGGGGCTAACAGTGGGAGCTCACCCTGCTCCCCGGATTCGAATTGCCGACCTTTTGGTCAGCAAGTTCAGCAGTTTAACCCGATGCGCCACCAAGGGGCCCAGAGTTAACATTCCCTCTCATTAGCAAAGCAAACAGACAGTTCCCTGTACCTGAGCCTGGAAGAGGGGGCTACTTGCCTCTTCAGATTGTATGGATTCTATTTTGGGCTCAGTCTCTCTTTATTCAACCAAACCATGGGCATTCATCCCTGCACTTTCCATGACTGCTGGAATACTAGTTGGGGAAACAAGAAGGACTGCAGCCTTTATGTTTTGGGAAGTGCTCTCCTTGTGATGTTTTCTACTGGGACAATACAACATGGTGTAAAATAAATGGTTTTATATTGTGCCTTGTGGTTTATAGACTGGAACTAGATATTTCTGTTTCTACCCTTTCAAGCATAGAAACAGAGGAAGGAGAGCAAAGCCCTCAGAGGGGAGGAAGAACAGAGCTACTCCACAAAAGAATCATCTTTCAGAATGACTGAAAAATTATTCTCTACTTTTAGAAGGATGTTACTAGAGCCAGGAACAAAGGCAGGGAATACTCTGCAGGTTCCTTCCAATGTTTATTTTATACGACTGAGCAGATTGCACAATTAAGTAGTTACCCACATTTAAAGGTTGAAAGTTTTCTTGAAGTATCTCCTGTAATTTTCAAATGTACTATGGCAAAGTAGCATCAAAACATCTGGGTGTCCCCTGGGCAACGTCCTTGGGGATGGCTAATTCTCTCACACCAGAAGCGACTTGCTGTTCATCAAGTCCCTCCTGAGACGGAAAAAAAAGCTAGCAAATACTTCATCATCCCCAAACAAGACAGAAAACATTTAGTGATAAGGGTTTATTAAAAGAGGCTGGATTTGGAGTACACAGCAAACTTCAGGTAAGTTTACAAGATAGTGCAAAATGGTTAATACAAATGATCTCTATACAGAGACCAAATGCCATTTAGTTTGGCATCTATTGAGGGGATAAGTTTCCACTCTCTGCAGTAAATAATTATAGCAGTTGGCTATTCACTTCCCCATTTGGCTCCAGATGACAAATAGAAAACCAATAAAAGTTTTGAGCAGGAGAAAGTCATGGGAAAGCAGATGAAAGCCTGCAGCATCTGACCACGAGAGGCACTGTAGTGTCGACAAGGTACAATAATTCTGACAGAAGTTTGTCTGTTTCATTTCAAAAAAGTCTTTTCATAATATGTATTCTTTTTCAAGCAAACAATAGCCTCTAAACATTATCTGTCGAGTTTACATGACCTTTTGCCCTGAGATACAGCAGGATTTTCCCCAGCTCCCAATATGTTTTGGGTGGATTCCTTCCAACCACCCATTGCATCTAGATTGTGACTCTGGGGGAAGACAGTAATTGTTGCATAGATGCTACAGGAACTGAAACAAGAAATGCCTTGTAGAGGCATTTGCATCCTCTCTACGCCCATCCCTCCCATAGTCCCCTTGCGCAGAAACCTCTAAGGGTTAAACAGGGTCTTCTTAACCGGAGATCTGAACAGGAATTTTCCAGCAGAACAACATAGAGCCTTGATCATCATACAGCTCCCATTTGACAACCAATTTTATCTGTAGGAAATAGAGAGAAAAGTAGCACAAGATCAGAAATCCATGCCTTAGCCATTATTTGTGTAGGAACGGGGAGACAGAATACAAGGAAATGCCACCATACATTGGGCCAGACTGAGATTAGGATAAACTCCAGGCTTCCCTGTCTATTTTTATTCATTTATTTGATCTATATCCCAACTTTTTTTAAAGGCACTTTGAACAGTTCCATCACTCTGTGCCACCCTAAACAGCATGTTTACAACTGAAGAATATATATGGCATTTTCTGTAGTCTTGCTTTCAATTTGGACCTCAACACAGAATCAAACTATAGAATAACTCGTCCTGGGAGTTTATATTTGTCTAAGCAACCAATTTTGCAAGAGGCTGTGTGTTTTATAAGCTTACAAAAGGAGTCCCTGGAGAATGTACAAAAGCATTCTTCTTAAGGGTATAACAGTCACTGATGCTTTTGGGCACATCTCTTCCTCTCCACCTACCCCAAGTCTGGCTGCATTATGTCTCTCTATAGCCCTGCAGGATTACAGAGTGTTATGCTATGAAGGGCGGCTAAAATGATTGAGGCCCTGGAGAACAAGCCCTATGAGGAGTGGCTTATAGAGCGGGGCATGTTTAGCCTGCAGAACAGAAGGCTGAGAGGAGACATGATGAGAGTCATGTATAAATATGTGAGAGGAAGTCAGGGAGAAAGGAACAAGCTTGTTTTCTGCTGCCCTGGAGACTAGGGTGCGGAAGAATGGCTTCAAACTACAGGAAAGGAGATTCCACTTGAACATTAGGAAGAACTTCCTAACTCTGAGAGCTGTTCAGCAGTGGAACTCTCTGCTCCAGAGTGTGGTAGATGCTCCTTCTTTGGGCCTTTAAGCAGAGGCTGGATGGTGCTTCTTGGTGGGGGGTTGGACTGGATGGCCTACAAGGTCTCTACCTACTCTATGATTCTATATTCACAATATGTTCATGAACAAATAAATGATATAACTGATGAATCATTACATTTCCCACAAACATCCCCTGGCCTTCCACCAAAGGTAGAGACAGGGAAAACATTTTTACCAAGTGTTGCTGAGAAGACTGCATGTTGAACTTGGAGAACAGAGAACAGAGTAGTGTGACCTGACTTTGAATTCTCCTTCAAAGAAAACAAACGCAAAAGCTGTTCCTTGGGATCAGAGATCTGGGTGTTAGAGAGAACACCTCCTCTCTGATATGCTGGTGTTATATATATATATATATATATATATATATATATATATATATATATATGAGAAAACTATGCTTCATGCTGGGAGCTTTCTATCATCTGAAATGGACTCCAAACCCTAATCTAAAGTAGTACAGTCCAGATGCTCCTTCTGAGAACTAAATCAAATAATCCTACACACTCACCCTTACAAACTGCTTATTCCCCACTTTTTCAAAAATCATGTATCCTTCATTCCCCAAACACTGAACAGATGTCCAGCACTTCACCCCTTTACATGAGGTAAAGGTATGTGGAAGACAGCTCTATTTACTGGAATCATCCTGAGAAGACACTTACAGATGGGTAGCCGGTTTTTACTGGTAACTTGTTCAGGTAGTTGTAAGTGTGGCCTGACTGGATAGGACAGCTTATTCCGGACTTGCAGCCATCAGGTTCATCAAGGGGGAATGGGATATCCGCACCTAATATTTCTCCATAGACTTTTGCTTTGCTGCCTGAGCTGTCAATATCTGCAGAAAAAGAAAAATATTAATGAAATAAGAATTGCAGTTTATAGAGGTAAGGAGCTTTGATAGGTACAGGGAATGTGGGATTCCTAGACTGACCACAAGCCATATCACTTGGTGGTTCCAGTGTCAGGGAGGGAATAGGCCACTCTTTCTTTTGGCTCAAAACTTTAAATGAGCTATCTATTGAGCTGAACTTGGGGGATGCGATTCAGCACCATGGCTAACTCATCCAAAGTGTGAATTAAAATCAAGGGCAGATTTACTGCCTCGTTCCACTAAAACGATTTTTCTTCCTGGGTTATGTCATTTCCTAATTATAAAAATATGGAAAATGTTTATTAAACTGCAAAAACATTGTTTTAGCAGGATATCCTGCAGCACATTTTGCTATAGCTTTTCAGCGAATATCTCATAGAGTCTCAACCAATTCAACATAGTTTATGGCAACCACAAAAACAAAGTTTCTGGAGTATAATAACTACTTTTAAAGTAGGTACGGCACAATTAAACAGGAAATAACACTTTCAAACCAGGAACAGATTTTTTTTTCCAAGTTTCATTACATAGTGTTCATAGTACAGTCACTCAACAGAACAGAACTCAACAGAACCTAGTTTCACATCAAGACTACAGTGCATTAAAGTTATATTTTGTCTACCATTCCTGACATTTCACTGACTAAATGTATGTGACCAGGGAGAGGGGGTTCCTCTCGCATCTCAGGAGAAAGGCTGTAGTTCAATAGTAGAGCACATGTTTTGCATGCAAAACTTTCCTAAGTTTCAATTATTCACACCTCACCTCAATGTTAGAGATGTACTGTTACTTTGTGTATAATGGGAAGGGTAAAATGTAGCCCTCCAGATTGTTAGGTTTATGTGTTTGGGAAAATTCCTAAAAATACTGCAAAGCATTCAACATTTTTAAACCGGGTACTTATAGGGTTGCTGTAAGTTTTTCGGGCTGTATGGCCATGTTCCAGAAGCATTCTCTCTTGATGCTTCACCTTCATCTATGGCAGGCATCTTTAGAGGTTGTGAGATGCAGGCGAAACATCAGGAGAGAATGCTTCTGGAACATGGCCATACAGCCCGAAAAATGTACAGCAACCCAGTGATTCCAGCCATGAAAGCCTTAAAAAACAGGCTATATATAGTTGAGCATACAGCTCCCAGCAAGCAGAGTGTGAAGTGCCATGTGGCTGCAAGGAATTTAGAGCTTAGGAAGCAAACATGCAGAGTTCAATCTTGAAGATTAAAAAAAGGTTTATTTACAAAATAATATCTATATCTTTTAATAATAAAGAACTGGTTTTGAGTTACACTAAGTCCATCTCTTCTAAGGTTCAAAGAGAGGGGAAAATCCCCAAGCACACATCTCTCCTGACATAAAAGCAGAGCGAGATCTCAACACATACAGCACACACAAAGTAGAAGTCAGAAATAAAGGCTTGCTGTCAAAAATTATCCATTCTACACAACCAATCAGAATGAGAGCAGAAACAGGAGAGAAGAAATATATATATTCAAATTTTCATTAAGAAGATTGGGGGGGGGGGGGGAGATGCCCTCAGCCTATTCTAAGCCAATCAACCACTCCTCATTGAGGACTGCAGACTTGAGCGTGTGAGGATGAATTCCAACAGATATGTTGGACTGCAACTCTCATCAGCCTTAGTTCATATAGCCAATGGTATGAAATACTGGCAGATGCAGCCCAACAACATCTGGAGAGCTGCACCTTGCCTATCCTTACTAAAGACAAGTGTGTGCTAGATAACACTCCTGTCAATGTACCTTTTCCTCTGCATTTCTTTAACAAAAAACAAACAAACAACCAATTCCATGGATTTTTATAAAACAAAACAAAACTATATGCATATCGCTAGATGCAGTACCTATATTTGTGACTCTTTTGTATCAAGCATCTATGCTAGGAGGCCATTCACAGGATGCTGTCCTATTATAGCAAAATATAATAGGAGTATGGAGCAAACGGATACAATGAGGCATCCCTCCTGCTCACAGATGCATTAGCTGGCAGAATGTCCTTTGTACCACAACATGCGAGTGTAAAGAAGAGCAAACCACAGACCACCTACTACAATGCAACCTGAGCCCTGCCACGTGCACAATGGAAGACCTTCTCACAGCGACACCAGAGGCACTCCAAGTGGCCAGCTTCTGGTCAAAGGACATTTAGCATAATGCCAAATTTTAAAACTTTATTTGTGTTTTTAAACATGTTAACTGTACCCTCAACTCGCCTCTGACATGATAAATAAACCATGCTGTAAATGTGCAGCAGCGAGGAAGCATTGTGGAAGAAGGCACTAGACACCTCCTAACACAACATTCACAAAAGGAATTAATCCAGTATAAACCCAGGTTGCATAACCAAAATACACTTACATGCTCAGAGTCATTATATGCAGTGACTTTTTTGTAACATTCCATTTTTTTGTAAATAAAAAAAATTCTGTGTAAAAAAATTTAAATAGCTAAAGCACCTACCATTTGAAAGCTGAACATAAACTCTTTAAAACCCTTCAGTCCAATAAATACGACTGTTTTAAGAGAGCTTAGAATCACCAGGATATACTTACGGCTAGAAAATGTGACATTGACACTGTAAGATGTTCCTTTGTGGAGGACACAAGGTTCTGCAGGGCAGGGAGTCACATTGACCTCTGTGATATTACCATCTTTGGAACCTGAGAAAGAAAGGGAAACAAAACAAAAACCCACAATCTTAATGTCCTGGCTGTACTAGACTGTATGTCAAACGTGTTACAACCATTGGCCAAGGTCCAGAGTATCATTTTTAAAAATCTATAAACTGTTGCATTCACTCATACAACCACACCTTGCAACAACCTATCAATGTGATCTAACTGACACAAACAGATTAAAGATTTAACTTATCATTTTAACAGTTAGGGAGGCTCATATATCCTTCGATGAGAGTATGAAATAGCACCCAAAAGTAGCCATTTGGAAAAACACAGCCTATAGCTTCAGGGAAAATTTCTTAATTGCAAGAAGTATATAAAAGAAAGAATTCTGTATGGAAATAGCAGCTGTCTTGGGTAAAGAACAGGAAATTGATTTCACAACAGATTGCAGCATAACACTGAGAAAGTTATGCTTTCCACAATGGTGAAGCACAAATGCTCCACAAAGTTTGCAAAACTTCTAATCATTTCAAATTTACCTGTATATGTAA
Organism: Anolis sagrei; assembly: GCF_037176765.1. NCBI lineage: Eukaryota > Metazoa > Chordata > Lepidosauria > Squamata > Anolidae > Anolis > Anolis sagrei. Next base: position 304,442,972 of record NC_090021.1, on the reverse strand, counting down.
GAAAACAAAAGGCGAACTAAGCCCAAGTAACAGGTTTGTGGGGAAAGCAACAGTTCTCAAGTGTGGAGGTTGTATTTTTCTCATAGGGGAAAATGGCAAGACCATGTATAATAGTAGAACATTAAGAAGTGGACTTAAGGACATCTCCGAATGAACATTAAACTTGCTCCTTGACCCTAATGATTCCCCACAACAGAGGACCATGCCTGTCTCTATGTCCCACCTCCACTACTGAATAGCTTTGTTCATTGCACAGGAATGAGAGGATGTTGAAAAGTGTCTAGTTTCTAGAAATAGCAACAGGCAAAAGAAGGACAGGCCAGTTCCTAATTCAATAACTTTAATCCAAATCGACCTGGGGAGTCTTTGGTGTTCCAGGTATTTCAGACCACAAACCCTATAGGCTCAACACAGGCCATGGAGCCCCAGGTGGAGCAATGGGTTAAAGAGGACTGAAGACTGACAGGTCTGACGTTCGACTCCAGGGAGAGCACAAATGAGCTCCCTCTGTCAGCTCTAGCTCCCAATGCGGGGACATGAGACAAGCCTCCCACAAGGATGGCAAAACATCAAAACATCTGGATGTCCCCTGGACAATGTCTTTCAAGACAGACAATTCTCTCACACCAGAAGCAACTTTCAGTTTCTCAAGTCGCTCATGACACCAAAAAACAAACAAACAAACAAACAAACAAAACCCACAGGCCATGGCAATTGGAACTGTAGACCAGTGGTTCTCAACCTGGGGTCCTCAGATGTTTTGGGCCTACAACTCCCAGAAATCCCAGCCAGTTTACCAGCTGTTAGGATTTCTGGGAGCTGAAGGCCAAAAACATCTGGGGACCCCAGGTTGAGAACCACTGCTGTAGACCAAAACATCTGAAGGGCAAAAATGTTTATATCTCAACATAACATTTGAAGAGAAGAGAGGAAAAGGGAAGTCGAGAGTAACAGGACAGATTTTAGAAACGAACTTCTCCTCTACACTTTACCATGTTTATCATGGAAAACAGTATTTATAACAAATGCAGTTTGAAGTGTGAATCACTTGTGGCTGCACAAAATGACTTGTATCCTCACATGACTAGTGAGGCATCAATCCATTGTAACTTCAGGCTGTTTCTTTAGCTATTCATGCAGAAGTGGCAGAAAATTGTGGCTTGGGGAGACTGCTGAATTTGTGTTTATATTGCCAATTAATGTAAAAGCCTGCCTTGCAAAGAGAACACGAGAACATTCACAATCTCCAGGTTTCTGACATTTCTTCATGTGAAAGCCACACTGGGTTCAATGGATTTGCTGCCCAGATTGCAGGGCAATCTGAAGTACTGTTTACAAAGAAACAAGACACTCTTGTGTCAAATACTCCTGATTAAGTGTAGTTCTGTTTCCACAGTATTACAACACACTCTTGTGCATGTTTACTCAGAACTTAAACTTACTGAGTCAAGCTGTGATGTTTACCAAATCATTCTGCAGATGGTTTCACAACATTTCTGAAACCAGGTGTAAAGGAAAAGGGACTTCGTACAAAAGCTGCCTTCAAAATCATTCTGAACAAACTTTGATTATGCAATAATAAAGCATGATAGTACTCCAATTTGTGGGAGAGAAGTTTTAAAACCTGTGGTTTATAAACACTAAGGTAAAGGTTTCCCCTTGACATTAAGTCTAGTCGTGTGCTCATCTCCATTTCTAAGCCAAAGAGCCGGCGTTGTCCATAGACATCTCTAAGGTCTTGTGGCCAGCATGATGCGCAGTTACCTTCCCGCCAAGGCGGTACCTACCGATCTACTCACAGTTGCATGTTTTCAAACTGCTAGGTTGGCAGAAGCTGGGTCTAACAGTGGGAGCTCACCCTGCTCCCCGGATTTGAACACCTACCTTTTGGTCAGCAAGTTCAGCAGCACAGTGGTTTCACCCGCTGCACTATCAGAAGCTCACTTAAACACTACTACCACAAAAACACTGGGTTCAATCCAATTACTCTAGAACACAACATCAAAGAAACTGCTGAATGTTAAGTGAATACTTATGTAAATCTCAATGATTTAATGGATCTACTCTAATTGGAACTAGCAATTAGATTTAGACTACTATTCCCTAAAGTGCTTTACTGTTCCATGTGGGATAAGTTATCAACAATTGCATTGGGTTAATTGTAGTTATTTCCTTTAGTTACTATGAAAATCAGACAAACTATCACACCTGCTGTGTACCCTAATCCAATAAATCTGATGGTGCAGTTTCGCTACTGTTCTGTGTCACACAAGAAGCACACAGGCCAGGCATACATTTTAAAACAGTCACTACTTTATATTTCATAGTAATATTGCCTACAGAGCAATTTTGATCCTGCAAGTCACACACTCACATCCACACCTCTATAGCTTCATGCCACATCTCATTCTGTCCTGGAGTGTGTCACAAGCAGTGCATGTGCCTAAATGTGTAAAAAACAGAATTAGTGGATGCCAGGCACCCCAATTTTTGCCAATAGGATCTTCTTTTGCCAGAGCATTGCCAACATTTCTGCTATACCTTTATGTCCTTGGCTATGACAACTTTACATCTCAGGATGTTGGGCTAAAGTCCCAGTATCCTTGGCTGCTGGGACTGGATCTGATGAGAGCTGGACTCAAGACAAAATAAGGATGCCTGAAATACTAGTTAGTCTAATATGGCTATGCCTCCTTTTTATCTAGATTTCATATTATACAGTGGCAAGACTCCTGCTGTATTGCACACTCCTTGCCATTGTGTATTCTAATGGGAATTGCAATCCAACAAGATCCTGGAGAGCCACGTGATTTTTACACTGATGAAAGGGGTTCTAGCCCCCCCCCCCCCCCCAAGAGCTGGTACTATCTCCAGCAGTACAATAAGGAAATAAGATACACCCACCAGGTCAGGAGTAGGGGCATGTGTGTTCTTTTTGGTGTTTGGATTGCTCCTCCTATCAACACTAGACAGCAAAGCCAAATATGAAGGATACTAGAAGTTGCATTTGGAGAATTACATTTTATCCATTCCAATAGTAAGCATTCTAACATTCCTGGCTTGTAAGAAAAACCTGATAATTATACAAAACTGTGTGTAAAATGTAAAATTGCTTCCCATACAAAATTGACAGTGAAAGACTGGGAAGGTGTTCTTGGTTGTCTACAGACAAATAAACATGTAGCTGTCAGCTACTTTGGCCTCTCGGCAATCTATATTTTACCACCTCATGTATCATAAACCAGGTTGTTCTTTTCTTATAAAGCTCTGAGGATTACCTGGGAAGGAATCCCACTGGAGCATTGGAGCACACCAATAATACTTTGGATTTACCCTGGACCGTTCTCTGACCTACAAGAAGCACTGCCTTAATATCAAGCAAAAAAGTGGGCGCTAGAAACAATATTATACAAAAGCTCACTGGCACAACCTGGAGATCACAACCAGATACAGTGAAGACCCCTGCCCTGGTGCTTTGCTACTCTGCTGTTGAGTATACATGCCCAGTGTGGAACACATCTCACCACGCTAAAACAGTGGATGTGGCTTTTAATGAGACATGCTGCATTATCACAGTGTGCCTGTGCCCTATGCCACTGGAGAAGTTACACTGTTGCACCACTTGACATCCATCGTGAAGTAGCAGCCAATAGTGAAAGGACAAAGGCAGTGACATCTATGGCCCATCCTCTGTTTGGATATCAACCAGCACACCAATGCCTTAAATCAAGAAATAGTTTTCTAAGAACTACAGAGCCACTTGCAGGAATAGCTCAGCAAGCTAGAGTCCAAAAGTGGCAGGCCAAAACTCAGAACCTCAATCCATGGCTGATACCAAATGAGAGACTTCCCCTTGGGCACACAGAAGACTGGGTGACTTGGAAGGTATTGAATAGGCTGCACTCTGGCACCATGAGAGCTAACCTTAAGAAATGGGCCCACAAAGTGGAGTCCACGACATGCGAGTGTGGAGAAGAACAAACCACAGACCCCCTATTATAATGCAGTCTGAGCCCTGCCACATGCATAATGGAGGACCTTCTTATAGCAACACCAGAGGCACTCCAAGTGGCCAGCTACTGCTCAAAGGACATTTAATATAATGCCAAGTTTCAAACTTTGCGAGTTTTTAAAAAAATACATTACAACCGTACCCTTAGTTCGTTCCTGATACGATAAATAAATAAAATCTTTATAAAGTATGTGTGTGCACTGTGCTTCAGGAAAATAATGTGCAGCAGAGCCAAATGACTTTCCATGCAACCCCTCATGACACATTAAAAATCTCTTTTAAGAAAACAGAAGTGGGTGTTTGAAGATTTCCATGAGGAGGAAAGAAGTTTGTCACTCTGCAACAGGCCACATTTCACCTCATCCCAGAGCACCCATTTTCTGTATGAACAGATCAATTTGTTCTCTGAAGTTTTCCCATAAGAACCAATGCCTTCCTTCTCTCCACACTTCAAAAAACAATCTGAATGCAATATGTAATATACATAACAACACCATGCGTCACAAAGAGTCAGCTGACACTCACAAACCAGCTTCGTGAATCAAGAATGAATACAATCTTAGAATTCCAAAGGCTGGCAAGGGCTAAGCAAAAAAACAACCCAGAAGACAAGGGAACATCATGCCTCTATTGATCTATTATTCAACCACAATACTGCTGGACAATAGGAAAGTGTCAGCCCAGCAATGGGAGACCAGCTTCCCCCCACCCGCTATACATTTGAGATATATTTTATACTTTCTGGTATAATTAAAAGTCATGTTTCCCAGAAGGGACCTGCCTAGACAACTGTGGCAGGACCAAATCAATCTGAATGATTGCTTACCAGTACAACTGGTGGGCAACCCAGTCAAATTAATGTAATGAATACCTGCTACAGAAACTCCATGTTATTATAAAATCTGTTAGTGGAGGGGAAAGTTTACATGAAGGAAACATATGAGTGCATAGTTCTGACTACTGAAACATGTTACTGGAGTTTCAAACTCTTATATATGAATGGATTTGCATTATTCTAATTGTACATAAGCTATATCAGGCATGGGTCTACCAGTTGTTAGGAATTATGGGAGTTAAAGTCCAAAACACATGGAGGGCCGAAGTTTGCCCACGCCTGAGCTATAGTATATGATGAGGTATGAGAGCAGTATGCACATGAAACTCTGGTTGAGGTTCTAGAGTTGGGGATGTAAAGTATCTCAATGGCAAAAGTATAACATCTCTCCCCACTACATTTAAGGCTGCCATAGTGCCCCTAACACAGTCATTTCTTAGACACTGGAAACTGGGGGTTGACAGGGTGTGGAGTAGCTCAGTGGTTCCCAACCTTTTTTTGACCAGGGTCCACTTGACCAGGGACCACTCTCCAACATTAGTACCAAAGGGGTTACCAATCAGTTTTTGGTCAACTTTAGATTCGGTTTGGTTATTTAGGGTGCCGATTCAGAAAACTGCATTGGATAGACCACATCAGCTCTAGTTTCGGAAACAGAACATATGCCATCCAGTAGTCGCCATCTGCTCACTCATAGAAAACCATATTTAATAATCTAGAGCTGATGTAGTAATCTTTCGTGGGTAGTCAGCCTCCCCCCTCCTGATATCCCTGTTGCCTTGGCACTATAAGAGGGTTTCGCAAGACCAGTTGCTCTCATTGCCACGTGGCTTCAAGGCAATGGTGAGGCCGCAGACCATATTTTTGTTCTTGTGGACCACTAGTGGTCCACGGACAACAGGTTGGGAACCACTGCTGCAGTGAAGACACAAGGCACACAATGCCACTGCTCTGCATCCAGCTATCTGAAAAAAGTTGGCCCCTGCCCCATACCCCCTCCACACTTTCTCTATCCCTGCAGAGGAGAGCTGCAGCAATGATTACATAGAGTATTTCATGGTTGTGTGGACCTAGCATTCTCAAACTGTGGCCCTCCAGCTGATTTAGCCTCTAACTCCCAGAATTCCTTGCTACTGAACAAGCTGGCTAGGGCTTCTGGGAGTTGGAAACCCAGTAGCTGGAGGGCTGCAGGTTGAGGATGCCTGGCATGGACAGTAGAAAATTCCCTGCTTCACAAAAACAAAACAAAAAAAGTTACACATTGGAAGTGATAACCTTGGAATTCACTAGCAGGATGCCACCCAATATTAACCATTTAAAACAATTCCACATTTAAACAAAAGATAAACAGAATAAAACAGATTAAACATGTTAAAACTGCTTCAAAGATTAAAACTGTTAAAATCTGAAAAGAAAATTAGACTTAATTAAAAGCCATGTTTTGACTTGTATGACATGCCTGTTTAAAGTACATTATATCTCTCCATGTGTACATGTTTAAAAGGTACCTGTCAACTGATGGCAATCAGTTATATTTCATAGCGTTTTCTGAAGCACGGCATACTCAAGAGGTGGCTTTGCCAGTTCTTTCCCATGAATTATAGCCTATAGCACCTGGTATTCATCGACAGTCTCCCATCCAAACACCAACCAGCTGCCACTGCTTAGCTTCCAAGATTGGGAGAGATCTGGTGCCTTTAGGTCAGGGCTTCCCAAACTTTTTTTTTGACCTGGGATCACTTGACCAGGGACCACTCTCCAACATTAGTACCAAAAGGATTACAAATCAGTTTTTGGTTAACTTTAGATTTGGTTTGGAGTGCTGATTCAGAATATTGCACTGGATAGACCATATAAGTTCTAGTTTCTGATACAGAACATAGCCATGGTCAGCAACAGGGAAGGAGTGGCAGGCAATGCAAAAGTAGCAATAACAAAATAAATAAAGTAAAATAAGTAAAGAGGAAGGAGACTTGCGGACCAGATTTTCTTCCTTGTGGCCCACTTGTGGTCCGAAGCCCACAGGTTAAGAACCACTGCTTTAGGTATTTCGATCAGGCATGGACAAACTTCGGCCCTCCAGGTGTTTTGGACTTTTGGCAGTGGCTGTTAGGAATTGTGGAAGTTGCAGTCCAAAGCACCTGGAAGGCCGAAGTTTGCCCATGCCTGCTTTAAGGTAAAGATTTTCCCCTGACATTAAGTTCAGTTGTGTCCGACTCTAGGCCGAAGAGCCAGTGTTGTCAGCAGACTCCTCCAAGGTTGTGTGGCTGGCATGACTGCATGGAGTGCCGTTAGGCAAATGTCTGCTTGAGGCAATTGAAAAATGAAGAATGGGTTGCCCTTGATATCCACTAGAATAAGTGGGATGAAGAAAAAGAAAGAAAGAAAGAGAGGTGATGGAATGGAGTTGCAAGGATTTATTTAAGGCATGGGGCAGACAAGTTAATTTGTATCATTTCCTGCTCAATTAGCTGCTGAGTCTGGCCATCAAGAAATCTAAATGCAAACTCAAACAACTGGTGAGCAACTAGTTTAATGGGTTTGCCAGGCCATGGCTCTCAATAAGCAGTTACTTCCTATCACAGCTGCTCCCTTCTCCTATTGACATTCAATATGCTGCAATAAGTTCTAGTCCTGCAGGAGGCATAATAAAAGGCCATTCAAACACTCTGCATAAAGATTTATGACTGTGGGCAGGACATAGTTGCCAGTCTCACAATTGGCACCTCCCTCTCTTAGGAAAAAAAAAACCACAACTTGTAAAGTTACTTTTAGGGATGGGCAGGCTCAGAATCTCCCCATTCTAGCAAACTGCATGGATTGTATAGTGTAGAGATGCACCCCATGTGACCCAACAGAGGAGGAAGAGAAGCCGTGCCCAGAGGGGCCAAGGCTGAGGAAGAGAGAGCCTCGCAGAGTGAAGCCTCACCGCAGTCCTTGAACTTCAGGGGCTCGGGTCTCACCACGGCGCTGGCAGCCAGCAGCAGGATCAAGGCGCGTGCAAACATCGTTTCCTCCAAAGTGCAACACACACTACTTCTTCTTCTTCTTCCGCCGGGCGGGCGCGCGCGAGTTTATCCCCAACTGGGAGAGAGTGACGTCGGCGTCACGTGACGGGAGGCTGCCCGGGCTGGCCCCGCCCCCTCAGCAATCACCTGAGGGGCGGGGCCCAATGGGGAAGCCTTGGATGTGAATCCACTCTGTGGAATCATAGAATCATAGAATCAAAGAGTTGGAAGAGACCTCATGGGCCATCCAGTCCAACCCCCTGCCAAGAAGCAGGAATATTGCATTCAATATGAATGAATGCACTATGACACTACTTTTGACAGTTGTGGCTCAATGCTTTGGAGTCATGGTGGATGCTGCATTTTGGAGAGGCACCAGCATAATTAGGCAGGGAAGGGTCAAAACCATTAAAGTGGTGTCAAACTGCATTAATTGTACAGTGTAGATCAGATATGGGCAAACTTGGGCCTTCCAAGGGTTTTGGACTTCAACTCCCACCATTCCTGATAGCCTCAGGCCCTTTCCTTTTCCACAGCTGCATGAGCAAACTTGAGCCCTCCAGGAGTTTTGGATTTCAACTCCCACCATTCCTGACAGCCTCAGGCCCTTTCCTTTTCCATCTCAGCCACAAACTTGGGCCCTCCAGGGGTTTTAGACTTCAACTCCCACCATTCCTGACAGCCTCAGGCCCTTTCCTTTTCTCCCTCAGCCGCATAGGCAAACTTGTGCTCTCCAGGAGTTTTGGACTTCAACTCCCAACACTCCTGACAGCCTCAGGCCCTTTCCTTTTCCACTTCAGCTGCAAACTTGGGCCCTCCAGGAGTTTGGACTTCAATCCCCACCATTCCTGACAGCCTCAGGCCCCTTCTTTTCTTCTCAGCCACAAACTTGGGCTCTCCAGGAGTTTTGGACTTCAACTCCCACCATTCCTGACAGCCTCAGCCCCCGCTTAAGCGGCTGAGCTGTCAGGAATGGTGGGAGTTGAAGTCCAAAGCTCCTGGAGGGCCCAAGTTTGCCTGAGCCTGGTGCAGATGCAACCCTAGCCTCCCCTTGATTGACCCTTCAAATTTTATTGAATTGGCAGCTGCAGGGCAAACAAGACCAGCTTCCAAGCTCTGCGGTGCCAGGAATGATGGGGCATGACATCTCCTTTTGTTATCATAGCTGATATTTCTCCATCTATGTCAATAGTTCATGCTGATAGTATTTATAATGCACACAGATACATGGATTGGCCTCAACTGTCCAATTAATGCCCTTTGACCCCACTTTAGCTGCCCGGGCTCAATGCTGTGGGATCCAGGGAGTTGTAATTTTGCTGGTGTAGTTGTTCGTTTTCATCTTTACCAAGTTAGTTTTTAATAAAATGTTTGCTGAAATGTGTTGAACAGCTCCTCCTATTTATTTATTTATTTATTTACTGGATTTCTAAAAATAATATTTTTTTTTATTTTCAGTATACTGTTCTGTTTACAAAAATAATAATAAATAGGAACAGAAAGGAAGATGTTCCTGGGCAGAGGCAACTCCACCTTGTGTTCTCAGTAATATTGTAATATTCTTTCCATCCATTGTTATTCAGTTTGAGTCCTGCACAAAGTAGCTGCATGCAATAACATCCTGCGGAAACTTACTAATAGCGCATGGGGTGCAACTCCACCTTGTGTTCTCAGTAATATTGTAATATTCTTTCCATCCATTGTTATTCAGTTTGAGTCCTGCACAAAGTAGCTGCATGCAATAACATCCTGCGGAAACTTACTAATAACGCATGGGGTGCAGACCCAACATTAATAAGAACATCAGACCTGGCCTTGTCTTACTCAACCACTGAGTATGCCTGCCCCATCTGGCATAAATCTGCCCACGTGAAGTAGCTGAATATAGCACTGAATGAGACATGTAGAATAATCATGGGATGTCTTACGAATAAACCTACATCTGTTGATAGACTCTATAAGCTAGCTGGCCTCCCCCTCCACCACCACCACCACCACCACCGATGTGCGACAGGAAGTTGCTACCAATTGTGAGAGACATAAGGTTGAACCCCGTGAAAGCCACCCACTGTATGGCTATCAGCCTCCTCCTAGTAGACTCAAATTATGGAAAAGTTTAATGAGAACCACCAGTGCTTTTAATGTTCCCCCAGCAATAGCAAGAATGTTCCCATGGGCAACAAAATGAGGCAATTCCAACTGGATGGGCCCCCATGAAGGTCTTCCTTCAGAGGCAAACCAAGAATGGGCAACTTGGAAGTCCCTGAACAGACTCAGAAGTGGAGTGCCTAGAGGCACTTACAAGCCACACCAAACAACAGCCAGGCCATCAAATGCTAATCAAGGTGGTCAGTTGAAGCATTCATACCTAGCTCCAACAGACAAGAGTTCTTTCTCCCACCCTAGACATTCCACAGATATATAAATCCAATTTTCGTAGTTTCCAACAGACCTCACAACCTCTGAGGATGCCATAGATGTAGGTGGAACATCAGGAGAGAATGCTTCTAGAACTTGGCCATATAGCCCCAAAAAAACTGCAACAACCTAGTTTCAAAAGGTTTATTTAAAATATATAAGAACTACAATTCTTGATAGAAAAGTTTGTAAACCAGAATTAACAAAGAGATGGGTCTATAGTTTTGAATCTTTTTTATATCCTGGTCTTCTGTTGGGATTAACATAACATTAGCTTCTCTCCATGAATTGGGAATCAATACATTCTGTAGAGCAATGGTTCTCATCCTGTGTGTCCCCAGATGTTTTGGCTTTCAATTCCCAGAAATCCTAATAGCTGGTAAACTGGCTGGGATTTCTGGGAGTTGTAGCTCGAAACACCTGGGGACCCACAAGTTGAGAACCACTGCAGTGTAGAGCCTCATTTATTTATTGGTGTAATTGAGGAACTAGAACATTTTCAAATTTTTGTGGAAGATTGAAGTAAACCCATCCGGGTCTGGGGCTTTGTCGTTTTTTGTTTTTGTTTTTACATCCTGATTTCTTATGACATTATGCGGCTATTTAACACATCTTGATCTTCTTTTGTAAAGGTAGTTAAAAAATTTAAAGATATTTGTTTAAGTCAGCTTGATGGACAGAGTGTAGTTTTTATACGTTTTTGTAGTAGTTTACAAAGTTTTTTGTATATTTGTGTCTTTCATGCTTTCCTGACCATTATCTTGAATCACTGTAATTATTTCTTCTGTTTTTAATTTATTGGAAAGTCATATTTTTGCTTTATTTGCGTGCTCAAAATGATTTTTTTAAACCCAGTATTTTCTCCATTTTGGTTATCTACAGATGTATGACATTAGCTCTGGTTTCGCTGGCCTTCAGAGTCTCCATGGGTCCGCTTGCTTAATCTATCTATCTCTTTGGAATGTAAACAATCCCAAGGCCTGCCCCCTCTTTTCAGGTACTTCATATAAACTTATTTTTATTGTTAGTTTTTTTCCTTTTTGGTGGTGATAGGGGGAAGGTCTCTCTTCACAGCAATTTTATTCCCTTTATTGTTCCACTTCTTAATAGTTAAGTCCTTTCAAAGTCCTCATTAAATCATCTTATGGTTATACTTGCAGTTTGTACTTGAACTTTGGAGTTTACTCTTTCCTTCTCCTTTCACTTTTCTCTCTTCCTCTTCTGATTGTAGTGTAGACACCACAAAAAGTTTTATGGTTTTATTGATTTATGTCTTTTAGCCGGAGGGGCTGTTGTTCTCTCTCCCCTTGTTCCTTTCCACTGCTACCAGTTGCAGCCTGGTGAAGAAATAGCTCCGATGGGGTGATGAGGGATTGTGTCCATCCAAACTGCTCCCTGATAACAGGCCTTGTGGAGAATCTAGACCCATGTTGATCACCTCGCCATCTTGCCAGAAGTCTCTGCTCTTTTTTATGATGCAGGGACACATCCCTATTCTTTCCATGTTGTTCCTGTCTCTGGTTCCAGCTATTCTGTAAAGTGCAAGAATCCATCTATTTGATTAGCTAAAGTATACATATATTATGTGTTCACATGCCTGCCTTATAATCTGCCTATGGGAAGAGAGCAGTTGTATTTAGTTTGAATGGTTCATTTACCATTTCCCTCTTAGAAACTGGCCTTGGAAACAGGTTCTTGGGAAACAGAAGGTAGTGTGTATGTCACTTTTTATTACCCAGAAAAACTCCCATGTCACTCACGCCCACTTCTGGTTTTCCAAATGGATGAATGACTGTGTCTCACTGCTAGATTAAGAAACTCAGCATTGCACTTCATATGGCTGCTGTCCAAGATACAGCTTGCAGAAAAGCAATCTTAGACAGCAAACTAGTTTGTTGGAGGCAAGAAAGCATTGCCTCTATCTTTCTTCAGCCTTGTACTTTTTTATTAATAGAGTCCCCATCAACCTCGTTAAGGCCATAGTTGGGGTTATGAGTTTATATATTAGAACCTAACATTTCAGCCAGGACTTTCAGTTGTATGTGTTTTTTCATCTAGTACATTGACAATATTGAGACTTCCAATTGCTATATGCTTTCTAGAATGAAAGTAGAAAAGGGGCAATCTGTGGGCTGCATGCTATCCCAAACCTAAGTTGTGTGACCCCTAACCCACTAACAGTTCCCCAAAGCCCACCATCTGCTTTTGTAAAAAATAATAATTTGTGGGTCGTTTCTTTCACATTTAAACAGCCCCCTCCAAAGCCAACATGACGGTTCCACTGCTTTACCCTCCTCCCCTTGCAAAATACTCCCTTGAACTCAGTTTTGGATCAAAAGTTGCCCATGATGGCAACTGAAATATCACATCTGATGGACCAAGACCCATGAGAGCAAAAAATGCCCACACTCCCCTGTTGCTTCGCAGTTCTAGAACAATCATTCTTGAAAATAATAATAATAATAATAATACTTTATTTGTATCATGAAAACAATACACAATTTGACTGAACATAAACAATGGACAAGGTCAATTGATAAAATTAAAAATTTAAAAAATTCTAAAACAGTCATACCTGTGGGTTTTTTCAAACATGAACTAAAGTGCCAAATAACAATGATCGACGTCATCACATAACCATAATACATTACTCCAGGTCAAAGGAGTAATAGCCATTTTTTAAGGTTCGAATGGAAGATTTGGAGGTTTGGAGATTTGGGGCTTATCTAATCTCTCTAGGGAGGGCATTCCAGAGGTGGGGAGCTGCCACCTAGAAGGCCCTCTCTCTCATCCCCACCAATCTTACCTGTGATCTAGATAGGTCTAGATCTAGGCACAAGTCCCTATGATATTTACAAGCCCTTATACATCACTAGGTTTATAAAGATCCTGATAAAATCAGTGGAATTGACATAGGTTAATTATCCGGTAGATGCCAGCAGTGGTCAGAATTCTTGTCACTTTGGAAAAACAATCAAGTAGAATGTATAGCTTCTGTCAGTACTGATGATAACATGTAAACATAAATGATTTGGTCAGTTTTCATGAAAGATGGCCAAATCTCTTCTCCAGACTGTGTATAAAGTCTCTGAAAGTATATTCTGAATTGTAAATACAGACTAAAAGATATTCAGGTTATATTCTTCTGGAGCCAGATACTGCTGGAGTTTATTTCTGTGTAGACAGACTACAGTTTTGTTAGAGTGTAAATGCCTGACTAGTGATTAGTTGTCATGTAGATGATCATGGGTGGAATCCAGTTGTTGCACTAAGCTATATAAATTGTACTTCTCCCAGGCTCTGCATTCTTTGGTATTAGTTTAGCTTCAGGCATGTCTGACTCGGAAACATGTTGAATTGTTTTTACTTTGTTTCTGCTTTATGGCAATCCTAAGGCAAATCTGTCAAGGGGTTTTCTTGGGAAGATTTCTTAAGAGGAGCTTTTTTAAATGACTTCTTCTAGACAAAAGTAGATTTGAAGATTGCCATAAAGGGGATTCAGTGAAAGAAGATACATGGGTAGTTGCGGGTTAGTTATGTGATCCATACGGAGTGGTGTCGGAGGTCACAGGGGTTGGGTTCACGGGTGTGGGGTTAGAGGGACAATAAATGTTAATGTATTATAACTGTACAGTCAAATTTGATTTTTTATATGTTTAATGAGCGCTGACTGTATACCATTCTGCTAACTGGCATACTCTTTTGTATTTCTTTTTTTCTGTTTTTTTTTCTCTTTCTTTTTTACTTTTTACTTATTTTGGTTTTCCTTTGGTGTCGGTTTTGTTTTCTGTATGCACCACAAACCAATAAAAAAAAATTTTTTAAAAATTAAATGACTTCTTCTGAGCCGACAGAGTTGCCCAAGAACACCCAATGAGTTTCCTAGTGCAACACTCAAATCATGACACCATGCTAGCTGGCTCTTCTAACCCAACCTGGAACTTTTTCTTATTACATAGGTTCCTTCTACACTGCCATATAAAATCCAGATTATCTGCTTTGAACTCAATTATATGGCAGTGTAGACTCATATAATCTAGTTCAACACAGATAATGTGGATTATCTGATTTGATAATCTGGATTACATGGCAGAGTAGAAGGGGCCATAATTAGAGCCCTCTGATCCCGCTTTAACTTCCATGGCAACATCCTATTGAAATCCTGGAATGTTGATTTATGGAAGGGTATTTATAATTCTCAGTTGGAGAGCTCTAGTGTTTCACCAAACAAGCTGTAGGATTCCATAGGATGCAGCCATGGCAGCTAAAGTGGAATCATATTACAATAATAGCATAATGTGAAAGGACCCCTGGTTTCCTTCCACACTGCTTTCCATTCCAAACCATGCCAAGAAGAAAATAGTACTGTGAATGCCACAATGGTGCCATTTGAGGGAGAAATGGGCACATTTTACTTTATTGGTGTTATGTGAGCCAGAAGAGTAAACAATTACATACAAACATCTATCAGAAAAATCAATGGTCACTAGAGAAAACTTTTTGGTAATAAAGGCAGAATTGAGCAATACTTGGGTAAGTGACATTTGATTGTCTATAGGGCTATAGCTAAAAACAGTCCATAGGGTGAGGCTGAATCATCATGGGTCATTAACTAGACTTTACACTGGAGTGGGCTACTACAGAAGGAGAAAGGGCGAATTTGCTTCTTAGCACAAACCACTGGTTGGTCTCACTTCTGTTTTCAACCAGAGATCAGCCCCAAAATATACCTGGAGCTGAACAAATGTTACTTTTGCTTTCTATTTCCTAGTTTGGGGATTGTCTTCAGTTGAAATTAGCTTTAAGAGCTTGAGGAAGTTTAAAAGCATGCTACCCCCCCACCGCCCTCCGTAAAGCAATAGTTGATTTTTGGACCATATTCCATAAAACTTTACAACTTTATTAGTTTTTAAGGTTTAAGATGCCACAAGGGCCTAAATATCCTAAAAGCGCTCAATTCTATCTGATTTTGGAAGCAACACTGAGTCAGACTTAGTACTTGGATGGGAGATTGACCAGAAATATCAGATGCTGCAAGCTATGTTTCAGAGTAATGCAATAGCAAACCACCTCTGAGAATTTCTGGTTAAGAAAATGGTATGAAATTCAAGGTTTCCATAAGCTGTTAGTTAACCTAAACACATACAAGGCCCTAAATGTGTGTGTGTTGTTTCTATTGCAGCAAACTGCCTTTACCACTCCGCTGGGCATGTCTCACCTCAGTTAACTCAGCCTTAACCCAGTTAGGCAACATTTTCCATAGCCCCACTGAAGTGTGCAAAAAATGCCATAAGGATTCATTTGAAGGCTGCAGTCTGTTTGCTTCTGAAGACCTTTAGTCCAGTTCACAAGATTAGAACTCTGTTTTGTTTATGCAGGGCAAGTTGTCGTCGTTTTTTAAAACCACAAAGATGATAACCGTATCACTTGAGGGTCACTTTGGAGATGTCTCTTCATCCTTGTCAGATCAGCAAGAAGGAACATATTTACGTTTTGGCCAATTTTGCTTGTTCAGCAGATCCCTTTCACCTACATCAAGAGCATGCATTTAACTCAAGGCATATTATGACGAGGGAAGTGAAAAAGCCAAGGCTAAAGTTGCTGGGAGTTGGACAATACATTGATTAAGGCCAACCTATATGTCACAGAAATGTGCACACATTTGGTTTCCCCAGAAATAAGGTAAATTTAAATTTAACGTATGTATTTTAGGTGCTGAACTTTGGGCTTGGCGACTTTGAGACTAAATGTTAAATATTATCCAGTGGTTTGTGGGAATGGTACTCCGAGAGCAGTTCCTTTTCAATCTTATTCATTTGGTGTAGATTAAGATTCAGGTACTTTCAAAACAATATTCAGACAGTTCCCGAGTTATAAACAGCTGACTTACAAACAACTCATAGTTAAGAACAGGGGTAAGACAACAGGAAGTGAGAGAAATGTACCCCTAGGTTTGGAAATTTACTCGTGAAAGGGTTATCATGGAGGAAAGATGTATCCACTGAAGCTTTATTACCAATCATTGGTTGAACAGCAAGCCACATTTTTCAAAATCCAATTATTACAGTGTTGGAAATAGCAACCTTCTTCAAGCCTCCACTAGTAATTTGTTTGTATATTATTCTGTTTGCTTACTGTATACTGTATTATGTTTTGATATGCAGCTTTCCCTTTGCTCTATGTTTCTTGAGGTAATGGGAGGGACTGCAGACCTCATGAACAGATAATATATATATATGCCTGCCTTCAGATTACCTATTATTTTAGGGTGACCATATGAATTCCATAGGGGTTTCTCAGAAAAGGAATAGAGAGGTTTTGGGGGAGCAATTTGTGTGGTTTCCTGCCACAGTGCTTTCTGTTCTAAACCATGTCAAGAAGTAAATACTAATATGAATGCTACAATAGTGCTATTTGAGGGAGAATGGGCACATTTTACTTGGTTGGTGTTATGTGAGCCAGCAAAGTAATCAATTACATACAAACATCTATCAGAAGTAAAAATGTAAAAATCATTGGTCACTAGAGAAAACATTTTGGTAATAAAGGCAGAATTGATCAATACTTGGGTCAATGGCATTTGATTTTCTGTAGGGCTATAGCTAAAAACAATCCATAGGTGAGGCTGAATCATCATGGGCTGAATGAGGGCTGAATCATCAGTGTAAACTAGAGTTTACACTGGAGTGAGCTACTACAGAAGGAGAAAGGGCAAATTTGCTTCTTAGCACAAATCTCCGGTGGATCTCACTTCTGTTTTCAACCAGAGATCAGCCCCAAAATTATCTGGAACAGAACAAATGTCACTTTTGCTTTCTATTTACTGTTTGGGGATTGTCTTCATTTCTGGTGAAATTAGCTTTAAAAGCTTGAGGAGGTGTAAAAGTAACTTGGGGGCTGCTTGTATATATATTATTTATTTACGTGTGTGTCTGCCCTCAGTTTATCTATTATCTTAGGGTGACCCCATGAATTCCATAAGGGTTTCTCAAAAAAGGAATAGGGAGAGGCTTTGGGGGAGCAATTTGTGTGGTGTCCTTCAACTGAGGTATTATCATGCAATTCAGTGGTAGATTACACCATCAGTTACTTTGTGAGATAGGGACTGCGGACTACAAGATAGGCTATGAATAGCACAGAACATTAACCTGTGTTCTTGTAGACCTTAATTCACTTTTACCTCCATTGCTTAATTTATAATAACATTATATACATACATTATCATTAAGCCTGTAAACATACGTGTTAGCAAGCCCTATTAGTTACACTTTGGGAGGAGGGTTACATATGAATAAGAATAAATTCACCCCAGTGGCGCAATGGGTTAAACCCTTGTGCTAGCAGGACTGAAGAGTAGCAGGTTGGAGGTTTGAATCTGGGGAGAAAGGGTTGAGCTTCCTCTGTCAGCTCCGGCTCCTCATGCGGAGATATGAGAGAAGTCTCTCACAAGGAGACGGCCAGTTTTCTCACACCAGAAGCAACTTGCAGTTTCTCAAGTCGCTCCTGACACGAAAAAAAAAACCCTGAAAATATGATCAGAGTTTATTTATATTATTAATTTATTTACTATATTTATACCCTTCCCTCTCTAACCCAGAGGTGACTCATAGCAGCTTACAAGTTATATGTACATACAATATATTATATTATTAGCATGCTACAAAATTAGCATTATATATTACTATATTGTACTATACCACTACACTGTAATATTATTAGTAATATTACATCTAATATATAATTAATATTATTATATTGTATTATTATTAGTATTATATTGTATTGTATTATATTATTATCAATATTATATGTTGTTGTTCATTCGTTCAGTCGTTTCTGACTCTTCATGACCTCAGCCCACGCCAGAGCTCCCAGTCGGCCGTCACCAACCCCAGCTCCTTCAAGGTCATATGTATATATTATTATATTATATTATATGTATATACAATATATTATGAGCATAGT
The DNA here is from genome assembly GCF_037176765.1 of Anolis sagrei. Lineage (NCBI taxonomy): Eukaryota > Metazoa > Chordata > Lepidosauria > Squamata > Anolidae > Anolis > Anolis sagrei. Next base: position 304,424,734 of record NC_090021.1, on the reverse strand, counting down.
ACAATATTCGTATTGTTGTTGTTCATTCATTCAGTCGTCTCCGACTCTTCGTGACCTCATGGACCAGCCCACGCCAGAGCTCCCTGTCGGCCGTCACCACCCCCAGCTCCTTCAAGGTAATATGTATATACAATATATTATATTAGAATAGTACAATATTAGTATTATATAGTACTATATTGTTGTTGGAGGGAGGGGCCCCCAACTGATGCTATGTTTTCAATGTTTTCATTTAGAATAGCTTTTCAGTTATTTTTCTCCAATTATAATAGAAGGAAACTCCTTTCACCCCTAAACAGATTCACACAAGAAACTCAAGAGGCAGTAGTAAAAGTTCCCGCCTTTGAGGTCTCTGCGCCAGCCAATCAAAATGCTTCAGAATGTACAAACATGAGACTTGGCTTCCCAGACCCTTCCGCCCGGATTTCCTCGCCTTCACTCCAAACCACGTGACCTTCCCGTCACTCTCCGCTAACTTCCAATGGCGCAACCGTCTCCTCTGCCGCAAACCAATTGACGTAGGGCGTAGGCGGGACATATGGTTCGTCTGCACCAATAGAGACAGAGTCAAGAGGAGAACAACATGGCGGCACTGGGAGCACTTACTTGTTTCAGGGCGCTGAAGATTTGCGGGCGGAGCAGGTAGTGGCGGTTCTTTCCCCTTTTCCCGCCAGTCGTCTAAAGCTGCCCTCAGACTGAGCGAGATGGTTTTTAGTGGAAGGGAGGGAGTCAACTTTGTTTAACATTGCATGTACGGCTTTCAATCTTTATTTAGTCCTCAAGGTGTTTTGGACTTCATCTCCCAGAATTCCTGGCAGTTGGCCAAACTGGCTGAGGCTTCTGGGATTTGAAGTCCCAAACAAGCCTGGAGGCCCAGAGGTTGGGAATTGGAAGAAGGCAGACTTAAGAAAATAGCAACGGCGGTTCATGGAGCCGAAATCGTCTTAGGCTGTCAGACAAGTTGTTGTTGACAGAGTGAAAACTAGCGAGGGCTTCTAGAATAAGAAAGGATTGATTCTTACCTGGTGATACACACCTGCCAAAATTCCTGCTTCTGCAGGATTTTAAATGCACAGGAGGCCTCTCTAGTTTTCACTCTGGCAACCCTCATAATCTGTAATAGCTACAAATTTTGTTGACATTTCTCCTTCAGTCTTACAGTGCATCTGTACTGTAGAATGATTGCAGTTTGACACCACTTTAATTGCTATGACTCATTGCTATTGAATTATGAGAGCTGTGGTTTTACAAGCCTTCTCTGCTAAAGAGTGCTGGTGCCTTACCAGAACACATCTCCCATGATTCCATAGTAATAATACCAATAATAATGCAAAAGGCTTGTGATCCCAAAGAGTGAATACCGTAAAAACACAATCCAGAACAGAAGAGAAAACTGGTGAAAGAAGGCTCTCCATGGACAGTTCCTGGGAAAATTGAGAGCCAAATTGACAAAGAAAAAATGGCTGTGGCTCACAAATGGAACTTTGAAAAAGGAGATGGAGGGCCTGATTCTGGCAGCACAAGAACAAGCCATTCGAATCAATGCCACCAAAGCCAGAATTGAAAAGTCAATGACAGACCCCAAATGTAGACTCTACAAGGAAGCATATGAAACACTAGATCACATCCTCAGCTGCTGCAAGAAGATTGCGCAGACAGACTACATAACACAGTTGCTCAGATGATTCATTGGAACTTGTGCCACAAATACCATCTGCCTGCGACAACTAACTAGTGGGATAACAAGCTGGAAAAAGTTACAGAAAATGAACACGTCAAACTACTCTGGGACTTCCAAATTCAGACAAACAAAGTTTGGAGCACAATATTCCTGACCTCACGATCCTATTAAAAACAAAGTATGGATTGTCGATGTTGCAATCCCAGGTGACAGTAGTATTGAAGAGAAACAACTAGAAAGGCTGACATGACATGAGGATTTAAAGATCGAACTGCAAAGACTCTGGCACAAGCCAGTCAAGGTGGTCCCAGTGGTGATAGGCACACTGGGTGCAGTGCCTAAAGACCTAGGCCTGCACTTAAACACAATCAGCGCTGACAAAATTGCCAGCTGCCAGCTGCAGAAGGCCACCTTACTGGGATTGGCACGCATTATCCGCCGATACATCATACAGTCCTAGACACTTGGGAAGTGTCTGACGTATGATCCAATACAACAGCCAGCAGTGCTGTGGACTCATCTTGTTGTGTTTCAAATAATAATAATAATAATTAGTTACTCACCTTCTCATGGCTTGAGGCAGGGTACAACACAGTCAAAGCTTTGGAAGAATATAAATTAAATGGATTCCTGATTATGCACCAAATATATATCCACAAATACAACAGTATGTATAGATAAATAATCAGTAAACAGGTATGGAATATAAAATTGAATAAACATATACAAATTTACAAGTATAATGTTGATGCTCCGTACATCAGAAAGAATATAAAACTAAACAAATTTGCTGCTTGTGAAGTCAGCCAGTTGAACTGAAAAGTCTGTAGAGCACACGACCAGTTTTGACTTTTTTAGTCTTCCTCAGGCGCAATAAGAACAGAGTGTTAACAGAGTATCTCAGAAAGATATAAATTCACACTTACCCACCATTGATATAAATTGAAAAAAGACATAATACTACTTGAGAGATGAATGTAAAGTGTTTATCATGGAAATATAAAATTACATAGTTGCCTGAGGAAGATTAAAAAAGTCAAAACCGGTCGTGTGATCTACAGACTCTTCAATTCAACTGACTGACTTTACAAGCGGCAAACTTATGTTTAATTTGATATTCATTCTGATGTATGGAGCATCAACGTTATACTTGTAAATTTGTACTTGTTTATTCAATATAAGTTTATATTTCATACCTGTTTATTGATTATTGACCTATACATACTGTTGTATTTGTGAGTATATATTAGTTTGGTGTACAACACAGTCGAAACACATCAACATCATACACCCACACACACACATTAGTTTTGAGCCATGACAATTTAGGTGGTGTCAAACTGCGAAGATGCACCCTTTAGAGCAGGTATGGGCAAACTTTGGCTCTCCAGGTGTTTTGGACTTCAACTCCCACAATTCCTATCAGCCTCATGCTCCTTTCTTTTTCCCCTTAGCTATTTAAGGGTTCACACAAATATTACAACTACCGTAGTTCAGCCTTCTCGTGAAAATAAAGGTTTCAGATAATTTATCCTGTGCAAACAAACTTGAGAGTAAGTTATGCTGAGAACATGGAACTTCTCAGTACACATATTTAAGGATTTGAATGCAATTTGGTAGTAATTTGCCCTCATTCTAACTGTTATTATATTTCCTCTTCATATAGTAATTGTTTTGCTATTTGTTCAATTTGTAATACAGTGGCCCCTTAGTATCCATAGAGACTTAATTCCAGGAGTCCCCATCTGCTCAAGCCTAATATTTTTTTTTATTGCCCGCCTCTCCTAATGGCTTGAGGCAGGGTACAACAAATTCAAAAACATGAACATAAAAATATATATATAATAAATTACATAGATACAATTTTTTTAAACTTGCACCACACTCAGTACACACACAACAGGATAGTAAAATGGTGTCCCTTGAATAACATGGCAAAATCAAGGTTTATTCTTCAAATTTAGCATTTATTTTTAAACATTTTCTCACCATGGATGGTCACATTTTTGGATGCAGAATTCATGGCTATTTCATTTTAATTTTGTTATTGCTATCATGCTATTAAGATTGATTTCTACTTCAGTTGATGGTTATTTTCATGCAATATTGTCTCTGGGTTAGTTTTGTAAAAAGAAAATACTTTTAAGTACCTACTTGCCACTGTTGAGCCCCCTTGCCTTGAAAGCTGGCCTAAGATATTGCAGCAGAGCAGTATCTTTTACCATCCTTTACCAGTGGTTACTTTTCCAGTTTTCTTTATTCCTTCACAGATACACTTTGATACAGAATTACTTTAGAGGTTTATTAACATGTCTCAGGAAAACAGAGGAAGGCATCCATCTATAGAGAACCGCCCTATTGATATACAGTATAATAGTAAAAGAAGTGCATCTAACAGCATTGCATTTTCTATTATAATTGAATCTTAAAGATGTAGATGTTTTAAAATGAAAAGTAAAGATGAAAACAATGTTAACATCATTAGACTATCAATATTTAAGCATCTAGAACTCTTCGCTTACTGACCAAAATAATCACTTGGGAAATCTATATACAGTATTGAGCTGTAGTGATACATTGCTGAGAGAAAGGAATGGTTCAGGAAAGAACAAAGGGAATATTTTAAAAAAAATTGAAAGACAAAACAAAGCACATTGTTTATATGACATAATTAGTGTATGGATCTTCTGATCAGAAGTTTGTATTGAGTCTAGGAGTTTAGCTGGGTTCAAGTAAGGTTCATGTATAGGGCTTACAACAACAGAACGGTAAGAACAAGAAAAATAGCTACAGAGATGATTGGGTTTCTGATGTACACAAGGCCAATGCAGAAGAAAATAACCAGTGCTCATTTCAAGTTGAATGACTCACAATTTCTCCTTTATAATTTGAATGGACAACTGCTTCTGTATTTCAAAAAAAGTCATTAAGATTGTAACATAATTGTTATAGGTAGCAATTGCTCCCTCCTGCTCAGAAGGCCACAAATGCGGTCTCAATAAATCTCCTATAGTTACAAAGAGAAGTCAGTAATGTCGTTTGTGGAGTTTATTAAAAGGCCAAAGTACACTCTTGAATGCAAGCATACCTCAGTTAACAAAGTTGATAAAGAAGCTGCTTTTTACAAAGTCTTGTTATGGTTTCTCAGCCCCTCTTTTTCTTTTTTGTTCTCTGTCTAGCTGGATTTTTTTTTGAGCAGCATTTGCATTGGGCGGATAGTGAAAAAGAACTGGAGAAACACAGCCTTTTGGTGTTGTGCCTGCACTAACTAGTGCAATAAAACTTGAGCTGGGAAAGAAAAATTCTGCTTAACTGATCCTTCTATAGCTGTTTGTGCCTGCCCACAACAGGCAAATTTGGTTGCTGCCTCCAGATTCTCTTACTCAGTGTGCAGGAAGGGTAGAATAGAATGAAAAGAGGCTGTTTCACACCTCTTTCCAGCATGTTAAAAAGTATAGATCTGCAAGTTAGGTAAAGATTCTCCCCTGACATTAAGTCCAGTTGTGTCCAACTCTGGGGGTTGGTCCTCATCTCCATTTCAAAGCCGAAGAGTTGGTGTTGTCTGTAGACACCTCCAAGGTCATGTGGTCGTAATGACTGCATGGAGTGCCGTTACCTTCCTGCTGGAGCCGTATCAGTCTACTTACATTTGCATGTTTTCAAACTGCTAGGTTAGCAGAAGCTGGGGCTAACAGTGGGAACTCATGCCACTCCCTGAATTCAAACCTGCGACCTTTCGGTCAGCAAGCTCAGCAGCTTAGCGCTCTAACCTACTGAGCCACTATCTGCAAGTTAGACCATCAAATGCAAATCATATGAGTAGAAGCTGATAAAATATGGTCGCCTCTGGATGGATTTTAGAAAATCCATTCAGGTGGTCCCTAGAAGGTTCAGATTTTTTATTTACTTCTTCAAGGCTTAACGGATAAGCTTGTTTCATTTCACACATGCATATTGTTAGTCTTGAATTTTAAAAGATGCTGAAACATGTTTTTTTTTGTGATGAAGGAACCTATCTCTCTTCTTTTGATTATATTTTTGCCTCTGGCACAATAATTTCTGTTAAAAAAGTAATGTTCAAGAACACAACTTTCTTTGTTAGCTGAGGTATACCAGTACTTGGTTTTATATAATAGTTCTTTGTAAAATGATGAAAAGACTTTGTGTTCAAAAGACGGATACATGACTTTGACCAGGTAAAGGAAGTGCTGCCTTCCTTGACATGGGTTCAGACCTTAGTCTTAAAACCAATAGTAAATGTTCAAATTCTCCTTGAGTCAGCACTGTGATATAAGGGTGGAATGGATAGGATGAAAAGTGTGCCTCTGGGTTTTCTGAGAGTGTATTTTTGTCTTTGTGTACCAAAAAGGTATGTGTACATTTTCTCTATGCTTTTTGGCTTTTTGGCTCTCTGCAATTGTCAAAGTGTTTCTGGACTTGCTATAAAGCCTCTGAAGCATGCTAATCCTGTGTAGCCATGCTATGCCATCTTGAGGCTACGTAGGATCAGACAAGCATCTGGCTATGCAATATAGTCAGATGCAAGATGGTTACAACAATGCTGAGACCTCCAAAGGATTCCAGCAGTGATGTACCATATATACTCATGTAGAAGTCTACTTTGGGTATAAATCCAGGGCAGACTTAAGGTTTCACCTTTTGCTGCTCAACTCAGAGAAGAGGATGGTTCCTTTTTTATAACTGCTAAGGTACTTAGATTGTCTCATGGATAAGTTGACCAAAGGTTTTGGTATCAGTTTTTAACAATTTTTTTAATTTATACATGAGTGTATAGGGCAATTGTTTTCTGCTTCTGTATGCTCCCCACAAGGTAAGAAATAGCCTGGCTGTTAGGAAGGTGGGTAAGTTTCAGGGGCTTTACAGTGGTATACAGCCCAACCTTGCATATAGTATATATACAGAACTACTAAATGCAGAACTAACCAGGTCCATATGCCGAACTACTAAATTGCATTGAACTGTACAGTACTGTAGCTGGTGTGCTCAGTTTTCTTCTTGGAGATAGTTCCTCTAAACTTGTAAGACATTCTGTCTGTCTGGCATTGCCTTTTCCTAATAGAGCATTTATGTTACTGTAATTCCCCATACTGCTAATCTGATGATTTTTTTATCCAACAACTGAAGACATTTTATTCCTCATCTTTCCCATATAGATGTCCCTTTCATCTTTGGCATCACATGAAAACTCCATTGCATGCCTCACAGGTTGGTACCTGTATGCCAAGGATCAGAGTGCAATGGGTAGCATCCTCTGCCAGCATCCAGAGTGATTCCAGTGAAGGACAAATCTCTCTCAGTGAGAATTGTGTGAAGGTAAAATTCTTTGGAAGTCATCCTATGCACGTGCCAGCTGTAATGTTCCTGAGTTGTAATTTGGTCTGTTATTTGATGTGACTATGCACCATTGGGTATAAATGTGTAAAGTTGTGTGTACGATAAGTGTGTGACTGCCCTAGTCCAAAGGGTACACATTATTTTAATGACAATCTCCATTATCTCACCATATCATAAAGCCATGCTTTGATATAATGATGCACAGTGTGCTACCAGTGACATATGGTGGCACAGGAACTTAGATTTGCGATGCAGTACTTGATCCATGCTGGAGAGATAAAATTCGGGCTTATTTTCAGTTAAGATAAAGAAATAGGTCATGTGAATTGATTTGGAGGCTTGTTGTGATAATAACCCATTTATTCTTAGATAAGTCATACAAAGACCTCCTTTGTAGCAGTTGTGAAATAATGTGCCAATAGGCTGATAACGATAACTTCCTTCTCCATCATGTGCTTTGTGTCACTCTTTGTCTGGTGTTCACCATTCTGTAGAACAGTCTTTCTAGTTGTATGAATCCTGCCCATCCTCTCCCTTTGTGTTTTAATAGAGACTACTGGAGATTGCCGAAGGATCTGAGTTTCTCAGGCTGCAAGTAGAAGGAGGTGGCTGTTCTGGTTTCCAGTATAAATTTTCCTTGGATACAGTTGTGAATTCGGATGATAGGTAAGAAAATAGATCCCTGTGTGTGTAGTGGGGGAGGGAATGGTAGGTGGGAGAGAAGAAGGGTTAATGAATAAAGAACAACATCGACAAGAAAAACAGGGTAAAGTAACATCTGTTACAAATGGGAACTTGATAAGATCAAAAACATCTAGAAAGAGAAAGATTATGACTTTCCTCTTGAAAAGTTGGTCCAACATGCCTTTTTCGAAGAGGAGTTCAAGTGTTGTAGGTTCATGACCATAAAAACCTGATTCAAGACATCTAAATTCTTATTTTTTTCAGATCGATAAAATGCAGAGAGCTTTCTCTGTTTAATATATTCTAGAATTTTTCTACAAAAACTCCTGTGTTCCTTGATCTTTATGATGGTTGGAGCTGGGTGACTACCCTTTAGGACATGTAGAGCAGGCTTATCAAACTTTTTCCACATGTGACCCTTTTCCATCCAAGAAACATTTATGTGATCCTGGGTATATAAGTATATAAAATCAAACATTTACTGATAATACATATATAATAAATCTCCCTTTGTAAGGCTAAACAGGCTGTTTTTTCTCTTTTATGAAGTACAACTGAAGCATTTATAACGGAGAGCCCACTGCAAACACTGCAGTGTTTATTTGTGTCAATGTCTAAAACAGCTACTAGGTGACATTCAGACACCTTTTACTCTTGCCAATTTTTTCGTGGCCTCCATTTTTCTTATGGGACCCCATTTGGGGTTGAGACCCACAGTTTAAGAAGCAGTGACAGGCATGTAGTAAATCTTGGAGGCTGATTTGTGTGTGGTATAGAGATAGACAGATATATAGTCTTTCAAGTTGTCTGTTCAAGTGCCCTAACATGCTATATGGATCTCCTTCTCCAGGATCTTTGAACAAGGCGGTGCCCGAGTGGTTGTGGACTTGGACAGCCTAAGCTTTGTGAAAGGAGCAATAGTCGACTTCAACCAGGAGCTAATTCGCAGTTCCTTCCAGGTGGTGAACAATCCACAAGCGGAACAAGGTTGTTCCTGTGGGTCATCGTTTTCAGTTAAGCTGTGATCAAATGACTCCATGTAGACTTTTGTAGATGTTGGCAGGCAAATTTCATTTCATTTGCATGTTCCCCAGTGGAGTTCTGCTTCCTGCAACAACTGGTTTAGTACACAAAGATGCAAGAATATCCTCTGAATAGTCTCGAACGACAATTCATTTCTTCAAGATGAGATGTGAACTGTTTAAGTCTTCATTGTTCAACCTGAATCCATGTGCAATTTTCCAGTGGAACCATGTTGATTTTCTGCATAGCAGGTGAAACTCTGTGCTGTGCTGGGAGATGTTTGTACATACTTCTTTGATTAATGTATTTAATTTTAAAAAATAAATTTACATTACATGTAATTTGTGTGGATATTACTATACCTTTTCATATATCTGTTTGTCTGCTGTGGCACTGAAGGGTGAAAGGGGCCCACAACTCTTCACAGGTTTCTCTGCCTAAGTGACTCCTTATGGAACCCATATGCATATTCTTGAATACCTGTAACATTCTGTTCAGATTGTTGCAGGATGTATTTGCCAGGTTCCAGGAAGGCAGAAATAATATACCTTCTAAGAATAAAAGCATATAATGCATGGACCACCAGTGGTCTGCAAGAACTAAAATATGGTCCACGTCCTCACCATTACTGTACTGTTGCAACAAGAGAGACTGGTCTCGCGAAACCCTCTTATACTGCCAAGGCTTATTAAATATGGTTTTCTGTAGGCGTGCAGATTCCGACTACTCTATGGCAAATGTTTTATATCAGAAACTAGAGCTGATGTGGTCTATCCAATGCAATTCTCTTAATCAGCACCCTAAATAACCTAACCAAATCTAAAGTTGACCAAATACTGATTCGTAACTCTTAGTACTAATGTTGGAGAGTGGTCCCTGGTCAAAGTGGCCTCTGATCAAGTGGCCTCTGGTTAAGAGGTCCCTGGTCTGATGGTTTCTGGTACAAAAAAAGGTTGGGAATCACTGATATAATGGATCTTTGTGTGATACCAGAACTGTCTGGACAAACTGGAGACTCAAAAACTCTCTCTCTCCCTCGCCCTCTCCCTCTCTCTTTCCCTCCCTCCCCCCTCCCTCCCCCCCTCTCTCTCACACACACACGTGTGTGTGTGTGTATACATACATACATACACACACACACATGTGTATATATAGCGAGAGACAGAAAGAAATCAGAACAAATGTGCAGGAATGCAAGCATTTCAACTTCAGAAAACTAGGGACTAAAGAACATTGGATTTTGAAGACTGGATTCTGATAGTGTTCTTGGAGGGCCTTGACTCTTATCCTGATCATGTCTCTAGTTTTCTTAGAAATATAAAACACTAGGTAGGGCAGGACAAACGAGCAGCTGTAGGGCACAGCCTGTGTTTTTCTTGATAATAGTTGATAGCTACTGCACCACTGATTTCAATTAATTTCTGTCTTTGTAAACCAGAACTAATAGGGCTACCCTTCTTTTTGCCAGAGAGATTCCTGCTCATATTTTAAAGTACATATTTTGAACCATTTATATATGTTCAAAATGCATTCTTGAATTGAGTTGTTCATTTATTTTATTTACACTAACATGTAGACAGGAAGGGTGTGTGTAAACCCCTTGTGTGGACTGTAACCATAAAATGGAGAGTTAAAAAAGGCAGGTTCATATTTGTATTCAGTAGAACCTTGACTTAAGAGCATTTTGAGTTAAGAGCAATTGCACGCCTCTGGTTTCACTTTGACATTTGAGCAACGTTTTGAGTAAAGAGCTAATGCCAGAATACAGAGTCAGTTTTGTTCTTATCCGCTTTGAGGAACTTTGGGTTAGTAGATTTTGTGTGGTTTTTATTCCTGGTATGTTTGGCTTCGTGAAGAGAGAGGGGGGAGAGAGTGCAAGAGAGAGCGGGAGGGAGGCTGGAATGAGCACAATAGCAAGAAAATGATGCTTCTGTCTCTGCCTTTTGTGCTCTGTGCTTCCTTGTCACAACTTTGTGCTTCTAAGATTTTAAAGTTGATCTTTATTTTTTAATTGTTCCATGTGAATGTGCAAGTTTTGCCTTGCTGTTATGCTGGCCAACATACATTTTGTTGCCTCAGATGTGCTTCCTTGCCACAACTTTGTGCTTCTACCATCTTAAATTTGAACTTTCTTTTTTTTCTTGTTCCATGTGAATATGCATTTATACACTATTTGTTATTTATGAAGTACATTTTGTTATTTTAAAACACGTAACAAAAAAGTGGGGTTTGGGGCCCTTGAACGGATTAGTAGCATTTCAGTGGGAAAAATCTGCTTTGAGATAAGAGCAATTTGAGTTAAGAGCTTGATCACTGAATGAAGTAAACTCTTAACCATTTGTTATGGTAGGCAGATCAATATTTTGAAACACTTTTTTTTTAATTTGAATGGAAACAGATTTGGTGATTTAAATTCTTCTGCCTCCCATGAATGCTAACAATTTAAAACTTCTTTAAATCTCTTGACCATTTTAAGACAAAAAAGTTCAGCTACTATTGTGTTGACAGGCAGGGAAAAGTTTCATAATTAGAATGCTAAATAGTAATGTCTTGACTGAATTTCTACTCAAAACCAGTTGGGAATTGAAAACCCCATTCTTGGAACTTAATTAATTTTTGCGTGGCAAGACAGGGAAATCTTTTGGCCTCATATATGATAAGACGTAAACACAACTGGCGGACTTCTGGAAATCTTATAACTGTTCAACTGTGAAAAATATGCATGCTTTTTATATGACAGCTTTTGTAGTGCCAATATTTTAACAGTTTATTATTGCACAGAAGATAACTTACGAACTAGATCTAATCCCAACTAGAAGTAACTTGAAATCTGTAGTAAATTTCAGAGACTTGAATGTTTTTATCTACCTTGTTGTAGGTAAAAGGAATGGATCGTGGAGCCTTTTTGAAGGTGTAACATGCATTTGGAGGGGGATTTGGCTCAAGGGAAATTGTGGCCTTAAAAACAGGAAAGTAAGCATATTTAGCCCATTCTGACACAGCTGAATAACTCATTACTTGATATTCCACTTTATGTTTGGAATAATTGAGGTGCAGGAAATTTAAATAGTGTGCCAGATGAAGTTTCTAAGAAATGAGACTAAGGCCCTTTCCACACAGCTGTATAAAATCCACAAAGAACTGGATTATATATGGCAGTGTGGACTCAGATAACCCATTTCAAAGCATATATTGGGGATTGTCTTCCTTGATATTCTGGGCTACATGGCTATGTTAAAAGGCCCTAGAAAAGCAATCTTTAACTCAAATACGTCATCTTTAAAAAAAATTCTGTCATTTGGGCTAATATGATGGAAAGGCAAATTATATTATTGAGAACTGGTGTAATTTAGTGTTAACTGAGCCATGAATCCTCTGAAGCTCCTTCTACACAGCTGTATAAAATCCAGACTATCTGCTTTAAACTGGATTATATAGAAGTGTAGACTCAGATAATCCAGTTCAAAACAGATAATGTGGATTATCTACCTTGATATTCTGGATTATATGGAAATGAAGAGAACTGAATGTGACTATGGACATCCCACTACTTTGTCCAATGTGAAGATGCTTACCTTATGGCTCTGAGTGGGAGTTGTGGCCTCACGTTGAGTGGAAATTTAAGACACAACACCACTTCTTTAGGATTTATTATAAAATATGTTTTCTAACTGTCACCATGTAAGAATAGTTTAATACTCCTTTCTGTTCCTCTAACAGCTTGGCTCATGACAAAAGATTTTGTCAGTGTTAAATATATAGTAACATAGATTAAATCTATAGATACTGTATAATAAAAGTCAAAGTTTGTATGTATGCATGCATGCATTCACGCATATATCTATGCATGTATTTTCTAAGAGGACTCTCACATCCGAAGAGCCCCATCATGGCTACCAATGATGGATCTTGACCAAATTTGGCACACCTTTCCATCATGACCAAATTAAAATACTGGCAGATGATGGGAACTTGGGGGGTTGGAAGAGGATGCTGGGAGTTGCAATCCACTCACATCTAGAGAGCTCTGTGAAACCACCAGTAATAGATTTAGACCAAATTTGGCACACATATCCATAATTACCAACTTTAAATACTGGTGAGTTATGTGGGACTCGGTAGAGAATGATAGTTGTAATTCACCTACTTCCTGTTAGGAAGTGGCTCTTTCCCAAGTTGATTTTTAAAAAGTTTTGTTTGTGGAGATACTTCTATATAAGTCTATAGGATTAGCATACTTTTGTTTAACCAAAAATACATTTACTTGTATGTGTGACTGGAAGGGGAATAATAAAAAACAAAAATAATGGAAAAGATTGGAAATGTAGACTGCCCCCTAATAGTGAGGTGAATTCTGCAGGGTTAGCTGTGGATAGCACAGCGGGTCAAACCGCCAGCTGCAGAAAATCTTGCTGACCTGAAGGTTGGCAGTTCAAGCTGCGGGTTGGGGTAAACTCCCTCCATCAGCCCTAGCTTCTGCTTAGCAGTTCGAAAACAGTAATGTGGAAAAAAATGGGAAGCCTTTTATTTCTGTTTATGTACTGTCTGTCTTTGTTAATTTTATAACGGCATTGAATATTTGCCATATATGTTCTGTAATCCACTCTGAGTCCCCTCGGGAGATAGAGCAGAATATAAATAAAGTATATTAAATGCTGATGGGGGAAATAGGGTACCAAATAGATTTTTTTTGTCATTGTAGGCAAGTTCTGTAAGGGAGTAACAATAGGATTCAGCCTAATGCTTTTTGAGTGATAAAGGTTTTGTATGTGTTTGCATGCAAAATACACACATTTTGTGCAAATTTTCACGCGCACACACATGTATATCAATTTCTCTTGACAGTTGGCTGCTTTCTTGATAGGATGCCTTGATGTGTTGAGACACCTTTTCTAATCAAGGATAAGAAAATTTGTCAGTATGCTTTACATCCTCAGTGTCACGGTTATCACTGAATGTAAGCATAGGAAACACACTAAATATTTCTCCTCACACCTTTGCTGTTTATTCACAGCAAATCTTCACAGGATTTGTGCGAACTGATGTAATTATTTTTCTTTGGGTCAAAAGGCAATTCTGCTTGCTTTCCCAGATCTAATCTCCTTACAGTTTGGAAAGGAAATTAGGGAGCAATCTGAACAATCTCTGCACAGACATCATTCGACAACGAGGCTTATGGAAAAGTGAATTGGAGAAGTGGAATGAGTTGACAGAGCCAAGTATTACCGTGGTGAGGTCCTGCCATGGTCTTGTCACAGTAAATTGAAACTGAGTGCATATTATGACACCAAAAATGGGTAGCATAATTTGAGATATATACGATTCAGCAGGAAAAGGAGACTTTGAGCCCAGAAACCTAATTTGGCTCATGAGGTTTCATCACTTGGCTGGCAGAAGCTCACAACTTACTCATGTATATGTCTATTTTAGTAATTTTAGTAAAAGAAATCAACCTCAAAACGTGGGTAGATTTATCTACAGGCCTACATAAATATTATACCTTAACTCTTAGAAAAAAGGAGCCATTCCCTTCTTTGGGTAGAGTGGTGAAAGGCAAAAGCTTACTTTGTCCCAAGATAACCTGATTCTCTGTTTTGGTCTTTTTGAATGTTTGGGCAGAAAAATGGTGGTGGTGGTAAGGAGTGACTGGTCTCTGAGGCAGCCCAGAAGCTTTAGCTTTTCTATGGAATGACCCCCAACTTATTCACGGGTAATAGCAAAACCAATAATTTTGGCTCCAAAACCTGTGCTTGACTTACTGACTCACTAACTTGTCCCACAGACTTAGAGCTCCATTTCCACGTGCTTCAGAAACAGAGTCTCGCGAGAGTCCCATGGAGGCCATAACAAGATGTAAAGGACTCTGTAGGGCTTCGTTTCTACAATGTATGGAAACAAAGCCTCTAAGTCTGGCTTCAGGTTTTACCCAACTCCCAAGTGGGAGAAAATGGGGGAAAGATGGACCTCGATGGGAAAAGGATGTGGAATGGCTGGCTATCCCAGAAGACAGATCTCAATGAGAGGGAATGGAGTAATAGGTTCCCTCCGCTTTCCCCTGTTTTCCTCCTGCGCGTGGAATGAAGTCCATATACATGAGTGTATACGTTGTCCCTGACCTTTTCTCGCCACCACCTCCTCCTAGGGTTAACCAGGAACAGGAGGCTTAACGATTATTTATTTATTTATTTATTTATTTATTTCCAGCATTTCTACCCCGTCCTTCTCAACCCCAGAAGGGGGACTCAGGACGGCTTATACTTGGCAACAATTCGATGCCGCAACATATAACAAATGCAATAATATAACAACAATTAAAACAATAAATGGAACATTAATTAAAACAATAAAAGCAGTATCTCCAATTCATGATACCAGTAAGAATTTGCCTGCGGTGCAGCTGACAGAATGCATCTACTTTGGAAAAGGTCTTTCATGGATAAAATATCAAGATGGGCAAAGCTGTATTTTCTGTCACCATCCCGGCTAGGAAGCAGGTAGTGTTGGAGGGCATAACTGCCTTGAGTCACCTACAGGCTGAGAAAGGCGGTATACAAATACAGCAAATAAATAAATAAATAAATAAATAAATAAATAAATAAATAAATAAATCATCCAGTATATATAGAGCACAGTTTAAACGACGGTCTCTCAACCCCAAATGGGATCCTCTTATTTCAATGTTGGAGTTGCAAACAATTTGGGAATAGTAAAAGTTTCTGAAGGCCACATTTACATGAATCTGTTAGTAACAACTTGCAGTGTTTATAGTGGATTCTGCACAAAATGCTTCAGCTGTACTTCATAAAAAAGGAAATCAGCCTCTTTAGCAAGCCTAGCAAAGGCTGATTATCAGTAAATATTTAATTTTATACCTATTTTATATACCTATATGCTTCGGGTCACATGAAAATTTGTCGGGCTCAAAGGGGCATGAGTGGAAAAAAGTTTAAGTAGCCACGATCTAGAGTAGGGGTCCTCAAACTAAGGCCCATGGGCCGGATACGGCCCTTCAAGGTCATTTACGCAGCCCTCACTCAAGGTCAACTTAAGTCTGAAGCGACTTGAAAACACACAACAATAACAACAATCCTGTCTCATCAGCCAAAAGCGGGCCCACACTTCCCATTGAAACATGAATAAGTTTATATTTGTTAAAATTGTTCTTCATTTTAATTATTGTATTGTTTTTAAGTGGGTTTTTTTGCACTACAAATAAGTAGTGCAAAATAAGACATGCGCAGTTTGCATAGGAATTCATTCTTTTTTTTTTCTTCAAATTATAATCCGGCCCTCCAACAGTTTGAGGGACTGTTACCTGGCCCTCTGTTTAAAAAGTTTGAGGACCCCTGATCTAGAGCCTGCTTGTGGGTGGGTTACAGGCAAGTATTGTTTTTGTTGCTATCGCTCTGCATGGATATATATATGCGTGGAATGGACAGAAGAAAATATTCCAAATATTGTAGAAGATTTTAGATTTTCTAGTATAAATAATTTAAATATCCAATTAATGCCTAGCTTGATGTTACAAATGAAAACATTGGACACACTGGCTCAGCACAGCTGGCCCCACTACACTGAAAGTAGAATAACTCATGTATATTTCATGATTCAGTTTGTTTTGAGTAAGATGTGTCTGGGGGGAAAGAGATGGCCACAGCCTGTGGTGCCTCTTGAGTTTTTGGTTATATACTAAAACACTGAACAGGAAATAGGAAAACTGACTTGGCTGCACCTGCTTGCTAACTTGCAATTATGCACACTGGGCTTCCTTTGAGGCCAATGAAAAATTTCCTCTGTTGGAGTGTTTTGTGCTACTCAAAGTCTAATTCTGCTTCCAGAATTAAGTTTTGAATTCCCAGCTGATTCTGAAGGGGAATTAGAGTCAAAGCAGTATTATTTAGCATTGTAATTAAGGAACATTTCCCTCCGTTGTAAAACAACAAGTGCTGAATTTCTGTGCCTTAAAGTGGCCAAGAGATTAAGGAGGATAAAACAAAAGTTTCTAAAGTTGTCTCTTACTGGAATTAAATTCCACCACTATTGGCCTCTCTTATTGCAAAAAGGATCTGGAGGAAAATGTGCTTTTGAGATTTGGACTCTTAGGATCCTAATCTTGTTCCCATCCCTCCCAACGGCAACTAACTTTTCCAGTGTGAAGGAAAACTCAAGTTTTCATTATCACTAGGAACATTGAAGGGGGCTTAAAAGCCCTATGTCTCTCCCTGTCAAGATTAGATCAGCCCCCTGCCTCTTGTCCTTCAGAAAGATGTTAAAAACTTAGTTGTGGGACCAAGCCTTTGGGACAATGCAATAAGGTAATAATAGGAAACTTTACCTGCCAAACAGATTCAATATGGATGATTTGAGATAGTTTTAAACAGTTGATTTTAATGTGCTGATAATTGATTTTAATGTTTATGTATGTAGAATCATAGAATCAAAGAGTTGGAAGAGACCTCATGGGCCATCCAGTCCAACCCCCTGCCAAGAAGCAGGAATATTGCATTCAAATCACCCCTGACAGATGGTCATCCAACCTCTGTTTAAAAGCTTCCAAAGAAGGAGCCTCCACCACACTCCGGGGCAGAGAGTTCCACTGCTGAACGGCTCTCACAGTCAGGAAGTTCTTCTTCATGTTCAGATGGAATCTCCTCTCCTGTAGTTTGAAGCCATTGTTCCGCGTCCTAGTCTCCAGGGAAGCAGAAAACAAGCTTGCTCCCTCCTCCCTGTGGCTTTCTCTCACATATTTATACATGGCTATCATATCTCCTCTCAGCCTTCTCTTCTTCAGGCTAAACATGCCCAGCTCCTTAAGACGCTCCTCATAGGGCTTGTTCTCCAGACCCTTGATCATTTTAGTCGCCCTCCTCTGGACACATTCCAGCTTGTCAATATCTCTCTTGAATTGTGGTGCCCAGAATTGGACACAATATTCCAGGTGTGGTCTAACCAAAGCAGAATAGAGGGGTAGCATTACTTCCCTAGATCTAGACACTATGCTCCTGCAAGCCAAAATCCCATTGGCTTTTTTTGCCGCCACATCACATTGTTGGCTCATGTTTAACTTGTTGTCCACGAGGACTCCAAGATCATTTTCACATGTACTGCTCTCAAGCCAGGCGTCCTCCATTCTGTATCTTTGCATTTCGTTTTTCCTGCCAAAATGGAGTATCTTGCATTTGTCACTGTTGAACTTCATTTTGTTAGTTTTGGCCCATCTCTCTAGTCTGTCAAGATTGTTTTGAATCCTGCTCCTATCCTCTGGAGTATTGGCTATCCCTCCCAATTTGGTGTCGTCTGCAAACTTGATGATCCTGCCTTCTAACCCTTCATCTAAGTCATTAATAAATATGTTGAACAGGACCAGGCCCAGGACGGAACCCTGCGGCACTCCGCTCGTCACTTCTTTCCAAGATGAAGAGGAAGCATTGGTGAGCACCCTCTGGGTTCGTCCATTTAACCAATTACAGATCCACCTCACCGTAGTTTTGCCTAGCCCACATTGGACTAGTTTGTTTGCCAGAAGGTCATGGGGGACCTTGTCGAAGGCCTTACTGAAATCCAGGTACGCCACATCCACGGCATTCCCCGCATCTACCCAGCTTGTAACTCTATCAAAAAATGAGATCAGATTAGTCTGGCATGACTTGTTTTTGATAAATCCGTGTTGACTGTTAGCAATGATTGCATTTGTTTCAAAATGTTTGCAGACCACTTCCTTAACAATCTTTTCCAGAATCTTGCCCGGTATCGACGTGAGGCTGACCGGACAGTAATTGTTTGGGTCATCCTTTTTCCCTTCTTGAAGATTGGGACCACATTGGCCCTCCTCCAATCTGCTGGAACTTCTCCCATTCTCCAAGAACTCTCAAAGATGGTTGCCAATGGTTCCGAAATGACTTCCGCTAGTTCCTTCAATACTCTTGGGTGTAGTTTATCTGGCCCTGGGGACTTGAACTCGTTTAGAGCAGCCAGGTATTCCTGAACAACTTGTTTCCCAATTTGGCATTGGATGTCCTCTAATCCCTTATCCACTCCATCTTGCTGAGGTTGAAGATGACTTTCTTTTTGTGAGAAGACCGAGGCAAAGAAGGCATTAAGTAGTTCTGCCTTTTCCCTACCCCCTGTCAACATTGCCCCATCTTCTCCTCGAAGAGGCTCTATCGCCTCCTTGTTTTTCCTTTTTCTACTGACATAAGAAAAGAAGCCCCTTTTATTGTTTTTAATGTTCCTGGCAAGCCTGAGCTTGTTTTGTGCTTTAGCCTTGCGGACCTATTCCCTACAGGTGTTGGCTATTTGTTTGAATTCTTCTTTGACAATTTCTTTCTTTTTCCACTTCTTGTGCATGTCTCTTTTGAGTCTTAGCACAGTTAGAAGTTCTTTGGACATCCATTATGGCTTCTTTGCACTTGAACTGGCCTGAGTCCCTCGTTCGAGGTGAGAAGACAGGTATATAAAACTTCTAAATAAATAAATAAATTGTCCTATTTTTCTCTTTTTTGTATTAAGGGGTCACAACATTAGGAAGATTGAGAAGCATCAGTCTAACCAGCAAGGTGATAGGAGAGAAAGGAAGACAAGCAAAGAGGTTAATTGAGGAAGGGCTTTTTCCTGCCCGTTAACCCATCTACCTAAGTCCTTGATGAGGACTACAAGCTTCTGCAGGATGTAGTTGAGTTTCAACATCTCCCACTCACAAAATAAACACAGTTGGTGACACCCATGTTAGTGGATCGATCAGTCCAGTTTAGGTTTTAGTCTGAAGTGAAAAGGACCTTTTCAAGGTCTGAACATATTTTGAAGCCAGTGCACACAAGAGTACAGGCTGAAACTCTCTCTCACTATCTCACTACATGATGGCCACAGGTTGCCACTGCCACCAAAGCATACCCAGGCTGTGTTATCCATCTGCCTTGTTCTTATGTTCCAAACTATTTTGATGCTCTTTTATTTGTTTCCTTTTCAGTTTTAACAAAGCAGGTACTTCTGTAAAAAGAACACAATCCATTTGGAAACGTCTTTGAAACATTACTCCAATTCATTTAATGGATGAATCAAATTCTAAAAGGAAGGGCAAAACCCATTTTGAAGAACAATGAAGATTTTGAAATGACTGTTGGTGAAAATGGCAGGATGCAATAAATTGAATTTGTCCAGCTAATATTGTGAAATAATAAAAGATGCAGTTGATTTATTTTCCTTGAAAGACATGTGTGTGTGTAAGTAAGTGTGTATGTGCATGCATGTATGAAATTACAGGCGGATACAGATGCAATAACGTAAGCTACAGCCCCAAATGTGCAGGACCTGTGCAGGGCTGGTGAGGACAGGGTATCTTAGAGGTCTCTCACTTGAAGCAAAATCAACAACAGTTAATAACAACATGTATGAAATAGCTTTAATTTACACAATGGATGAGAATTGTACATTGAAATTTGAATTAAAGTTTCGTTGACATAATGTCATCTCTAATCATTTCTCCACATTTCGTGTTTTTTTCATGCACATTTGTGCCTTAAAAGGAGACCTATCCAAATCTGTATTTTCCCTTTTCTAGAACTATTTTATTGCTTCACTAGAGGGCATCCTTGTCCTTTGAGATGCAAATAACTGAGTTGGCAGGACATTTTGCTTTAGCTATCTCTCCCTGTGCATTAAAAGTAGTGAAGTGTTTCCTTTGTTTAGAAAACCTCTTATTAAGGAGTATGGTAGGCAATTGGTTCAGCTCTTTGACTCTAAAGCTTTGACTGCTGACGGTTGCTCAAAAGGGTCATCTTGCTAGTCCAAAATGTTTGGAATAGGAGCAAGTGCTCTCAAGTTCATCAAGTGTAGCAATGCAAAAGAGCAGCCTGGGGGGACTTGTTGGAACCATTACCAAAAGAGCACAAGTGAAGCCAAAAAAGAAGTAATAAAACTAATCCACCCCCTCCTCCAGCTAACTAAAGGTATTGTACATTTGCTTATCCCCTAATACATGTAGATACCCTAAGAAAACCTGAATGTTTCTCACTTACTGCATGTGAATAATAATAATAATAATCATCATCATCATCCTCATCATCTTTATTTATACCCCGCTACCATCTCCCCAAAGGGGACTCAGGGCAGCTAACATGAAAATACAATACAACAAAACAAAATACAAAGCAATGAAAAAATGCAATACAACACAATAAAATGCAAAGCAATGAGAAGGATTGCTTTGAATCTACACTGTAGATCAGTGGTTCTCAACCTTCCTAATGCCGTGACCTCTTACTTAATACAGTTCCTCATGTTGTGGTGATCCCCAACCATAAAATTATTTTTGTTGCTACTTCATAACTGTAATTTTGCTACTCTTGGGAATCGTCATGCAAATATCTGATATGCAGGATGTATTTTCATTTACTGGACCAAATTTGGCACAAATACCCAATATGTCCAAATATGAATACTGGTGGGGTTGGGGGGGGGGTTGATTTTGTCATTTGGGGTTTTTAGTTGCTGGGATTGATAGTTCATCTACAATTAAAGATCATTCTGAACTCCACCAATGATGGAACTGAACCAAACTTTGCACATAGAACCCCCATGACCAACATAAAATACTGGAGGGATATGGGAGGAATTGACAGTGATTTAGGGGAGAGCATACCTGCTCTCCACTTCTCACTTGGAGTCTAAGAAAGCCACCCCCTTGGCTGAGAGGCCAGCTGAGAGACAAGCCAAGCACAGCAAGAGAAGAGCTTTTGGTGGGAGGATTCGCATTCTGTTTCCAAAATAGAACAGGCAGCAAGATCTTCAGCCTTCTCTGCCAAAGGGGTTCCTAAGACCATCAGAAATATGTGTTTTCTGATGGCCATTGGTGACCCCTCTGAAACCCCCCTTACAATCCCTCCCCCAGGAGTCCTGCCCCCCAGGTTGAGAAACACTGCTGTAGATGCTATTTCAACAAAATGTTACCATGTTCAGATTATGTATGATCATAGAGTGTTTGGAGTGTTGTTGTTTTTAACAAATCTTTTTGGCACCTGTTTGTTTTTAAAATCTGAAAATCAGGTGTGTCCCTCACCAACTTCTACAACACACAAGATATTTTCCTTATGTAGGTGCATTTTGGAGCAAACATGCACACCCACGTGTACCATCTGTGAAGATGATGTGTATTCTTGTTTTATCACTTGTATAAAGTTTGGAAGCTGACTGCGTCCTGTAATGAAATAGGCCTGTCTTTAGTTTTTACACCTACATAGTGAAAGCATCATTCAGTCAACATTTCTGTATCCACAGATTTTGCATCCACAGATTCAACCATGGCTTCAAAATATTTTTAAAAAGACATCCAAAAAAGCAACGCTTCATTTTTTTGTATAAGGGACACATTTTTGCGACATCATTGTATATGATGGGTTTTGAGCATCGATGGGTTTTGGTATCCATGAGGGGTCCTGGAATCAAAGCCCAGTAGATACCAAGGGTTCCCTGTATATGGCAACCATCAGGTATGGGTTGTCAAATACAACTATTATCAGGTTGACTTAAAGTATAGCGTTCCTTATTTGGTTGAGTGTAATGGCATCCATAATGTGAAACTATCTTTCAGTACATTATCCATGAAAGCCTACTTAGTTTTGTTCTAAATGCAACTATTTTCTACACAATGGTTGGAGCAAGTAAACTTAAGTTGTTTTTGAGTTCTTTGGTGCTATGGAGCCTAAATTTGCAGAGAAAGAGCTTACATTGCTCTAGTGTAGCAATAATAGCTGCCAACAGAGTTACATTATGCAACCCTTACAGCAGAGCTTTCTAAACTGTGTGTTGAAACACATTAGTGTGACGACTGCGGTGTGTAGATATGCCAGCAGAACATAACAACTAATGAGACACCCCTGAGTCTATGTGAAATAAGCAATAAACAATGTATTTTAAAAATATATATAAACTATAGGTTTTCATGAGATATGTTGTGTCCCCATACATTTCGTTATTAAAATTGATGTATGTGTCCATATCTCTTATAAGGAGTTGGTTTAACGTCTAGTTTGCAAGAAACACCGAATTACTGTGTTGCAAATTGATGCATGTCTCAAAAAGTGTGTCATCAACATGAAATGTTTGGAAAGCACTGCCCTATAGTGAAGACCAATCGATTGCAATGTATGTGATAGTTTTGATGGTGTGGTGAGTGAATTAGAACCAGACATCCTGAGGAGTGAGGTCGAATGAGCCTTAAGAAGCATTGCTAACAACGGGATCCCAGCTGAACTGTTTAAAATCTTGAAAGATGATGCTGTCAAGGTGATGCATGCCATATAGCAGCAAATATGGAAAACACAAGAATGGCCATTAGATTGGAAAAAATCAACTTATATCCCCATACCAAAAAAAGAAATGCTAAAGACTGCTCAAACTTCCATACAGTGCCCCTTATTTCTCATGCCAGTAAGGTAATGCTCAAGATCCTGCAAGGAAGACTCCAGCAATACATGGAGCGAGAGTTGCCAGATGTACAAGCTGGGTTTAGAAAAGGCAGAGGAACGAGAGACCAAATTGCCAATATCCACTGAATAATGGAGAAAGGCAGGGAGTTTCAGAAAAACATCTATTTCTGTTTTATTGACTATTCCAAAGCCTTTGACTGTGTGGATCATAATAAATTGTGGCAAGTTCTTGATGGTATGGGCATACCAAATCACCTTGTCTCTCTCCTGAGGAATCTGTATAAGGACCATACGGCAGGGTTGTATACTCTCACTCAACCTATTCAACTTGTATGCAGATCGCATCATGCAATGTGCAGGGATTGACGAATCCAAGACTGGGGTGAAAATTGCTGGAAGAAACATTAACAACCTTAGATATGCAGATGACACCACTTTGATGGCCGAAAGCGAGAAGGAGCTGAGGAGCTTTCTAGTCAAGGTAAAAGAAGAAAGTGCAAAAGCTGGGTTACAGCTAAACATAAAAAACCCAAGATTATGGCAACAAGAATGACAACTGGGAAATAGAGGGAGAAAACATGGAGGCAGTGACAGACTTGGTATTTCTGGGTGCAAAGATTACTGCAGACGCAGACTGCAGCCAGGAAATCAGGAGACGCTTATTTCTTGGGAGGAGAGCAATGTCCAATCTCGATAAAATTGTGAAGAGTAGAGACATCACTCTGACAACGAAGATCCGCATAGTTAAAGCACAATGGTATTCCCCACAGTCACCTACGGATGTGAGAGCTGGACCATAGGGAAGGCTGAGCGAAGGAAGATAGATGCTTTTGAACTGTGGTGTTGGAGGAAAGTTCTGAGAGTGCCTTGGACTGTGAGAAGATCCAACCAGTCCATAACTTCAGGAAATAAAGCCCGACTGCTCACTGGAGGGAAGGATATTAGAAGCAAAGATGAAGTACTTTGGCCACATCATGAGAAGAAAGGAAAGCTTAGAGAAGACAATGACGCTGAGGAAAATGGAAGGAAAAAGGAAGAGGGGCTGACCAAGGGCAAGGTGGATGGATGGTATTCTTGAAGTGACTGGATTGACCTTCAAGGAGCTGGGGGTGGTGATGGCTGACAGGGAGCTGTGGTGTGGGCTGGTCCATGAGATCACGAAGAGTACGAAATGACTGAACAAATGAACAACAACAACGACAATGACAATGCATAGGAGCAATGCATATTCCCTTGCCATTTTATGTACTATAATGTCCTACTGCATGTGCAGCATTCCCACATCTGCAACTGTCATCAACTAAATATGAACATTGCTATTGTCCCTCCAATGTTTGTCTGCCATATGTCACTAACAGAACACAGGTCAATATGTTCAAATGATCATATTCTTAATGCCAAATGTAAAAATAATGTATTAATTATATTTTTAGATTTACAAATACTCAAACACAACAAATGAAAGGGACATGTATTCTGTTGGTAAAATGAACTGCCTTGGCACTAGATAATATCTATGTTTCCTTACAGTTTTGTTGAAGCAATCCATTTTGAGTTAGGCCAGAGGAAATGAATAAATACAAGACTTCACAACTAAATTCTTTTCGGGGAAAGGTTTGAGAATATTTATTCATATGCCATCTTTCAACTAAAATGTAATAAAACAAGCCAGTCTCCAACATTCATCAAACAGAACAACACAAAGAGGATCTCAGATTCGTGCTTTTGTTTGGTATATGAGCTAAATGTAGGTCATAGCCTACATATCTGAAACTAAATTTCCAAGTAAAGTAGCTTATGAACTGCAGGACTTGGTCCACAGTAACTTCAAATGTGGCATCCTTTGAGTGGAAGAGTCAGGTCAGAAAAAAAGAAGTATTTCTTTGCACAGCACAAATGTTAGTTAAATGGTGGAAGTCACTATTCTCAGATGTAAAGAGGGCTGTCCACTTAGATGACTGTAAAAGGATTTAAAAAATAAATTTTGGTGGATGCGGCCATCAAATGTCTACTAATAATGACAGCTACATGTTAGGGAGCCCCTGGTGGCGCAGTGGGTTAAAGCACTGAGCTGCTGAGCTTGTTGATCGAAAGGTCGCAGGTTCGATTCCGGGGAGCGGTGTGAGCTTCCGCTGTCAGCCCTAGCTTCTGCCAACCTAGCAGTTCGAAAACATGCAAATGTGAGTAGCTCAATAGGTACCGCTCCAGCGGGAAGGTAACGGCACTCCATGCAGTCATGCCGGCCACATGACCTTGGAGGTGCCTACGGACAACGCTGGCTCTTCGGCTTAGAAATGGAGATGAGCACCACACCCCAGAGTCAGACATGACTGGACTTAATGTCAGGGGACTACCTTTACCTTTACCTACATGTCATCTCTGGCTTTAACCTATAAAGCCTAAACAGTTCTGGCCCAGGTTACCTGTCCGAATGTATCTCTCTCTATGAACCATCTTGGAGGTAAGATCATCGGAGGAGGCCCTGCTCTCAGTCCCACCATCCTCAAAAGCGCGACTGATGGGGATGAGAGACAGGGCCTTCTCAGTGGTGGCTCCTTGTCTGTGGAACTCCCTCCTCAATGAAATCAGGTCAGTCCTCTGCCTCCTGTCCTTTACAAAAAAAAACTTATAACATGATTGTGGGACCAAGCATTCAAGCAGTAGATGCAGCAACAAGAATGAGAGTGATTTTATGTGACCAACAATGGACTGACCTTGGATTATGATTTGCATTCATTTTCTGCTGCTGTTCCTAATGAGCAATTGGCTTTCCATAGGAACAGAACATTGTTCTGAACAGGCTTTTGGTTTTATTCAAACTATGTTCATGTAAGTTTTATTCCAATATGATTAATGTCCCATATAAAAATGCTTGAGATCAGAGGTATTTCAGATTCCACACACTACCACCCCCCTCCATTTTTAAAATACAGCTGGCTCTCTGTATCAATAGACTCTGTATCATCCATGGCTTAAAAATGTTTCATACAAAAGAAAGAATCCAAAAAGCAAACCTTAATTTTGACATTTTATAGAAGAGACACCATTTTACTATGCCATTGTTCATAATGGGACTCATAATCGATTTTGGCCCTTGAACCAAATTTCAGTGGATACCAAGAGCACGCTCTACCTGTCTTTCCATATACATAGTTAAAGAGGAGCAGGAGGGGAAGTGGAGCTAGTTGCACATTCAGCTCCTGATGCATTTTTCTCAAGGATGGGTAACTAGCCCCCTTTCCTCAAAGATGGAGATGTGAGAGGAGCAAAATTTTCCAGGTTTTGAAGTCTTTTTGATTTTGAATATCCAGAAAAAGGAGACTCAACCTGTACTAAGGTGTGTTGTTTAATGGAAACATTTAATGATACAGTTCAATCTTGATTTCTAGGCTCACAGTGGTGTGTCTCTATGAATCTGAATGGCAATGTAAAGCAAGATTTTCCAGTGCCAAGACGAAATGTATAAAAACGAATGTCAGTCACACACATGTTCTCACAACATGCCAACAAGATATTGGAGCTTTGTGACATCTATTTATTAAGGCAGGCTGTTTATTTCAAAAATCATCTTCAAGATACTCTGAAGTATTCTTTGTTTAACCATGAGAAATGACAAGTGACCTCTCTTGACCTTATGAGTGTAACTATACTGGCCAACTCAATTTTCAAGTTCTGATAGTCAACAGGTAACTTAATCTCACCAAGGATCTTGTAATGATGTAGTCTTAGATAGTTCAAACAAGGCCCTCTCCTGTATTTAAGCTGCTTAAAAATTGATCCCTTTTATATCATGTTCTCCCCATGTGTTTTGATGGTTTATTTTTTAATGACAAGAGTTCCTTCCTTCAGTCTTGTATCCTATGAGCATTTTGACTCATGTCCCTGTTTGGCTAATCAGGTCTCATTTACCTTTGACATCCTTTAGAGGAACAGAATGGGCCATTACAGTTGCCTTGGAAACAGTGAGATTAAATGCACATTGCCATAGCAACCTGCCATGATCTTCAGCTTCTATCTGTGGGACTCATTCCTTCAAAATGGGGGTGGGGATAAGCAACAAAGGATCTGCCATTGTAAAGTCACAGACTGTCTTCTGAGCTTGGTAGAAGATGGGTTGCCATTGAAACTTCAGAGTCCCTGGTGCAACTATGGAGTGATCATCAACTCACATCTCCGTTTATTGAGAAAACAGTCCCAGTTTCACCTCATTAGCAGTGTCTTCATGACACAGAACTTGTCATCACCTTGGTGGGTACCTTGTATTTAAATGTTGTACCTCAGCAGTTCCTGAGCAGGCTACAAAAAGTAATTGCATTGAAATATCTTGTTTTAGTGATAGGAGAAGGAGAAAATAAGTTCAATTCCTGAGTTCTTCATTGAAAAATCCTCTCCCTTCCTGTCATGCACATGGACTGCAAAGCCAGTGGTGGCTCATGCAGGATGGAAAGGGTGAGCCAGAGGACAGGGCCACTGGAGGCAGGGCCAATTAGGCCATCCATAATGATGTCCTTTGAGTGCTAAGGAGACTCTTGTTGCCCTAACACCCAAAGGACATCATTAACCCCCATACAAGCATTTGAAATTGAAATTAAGTACTGTAGAATAGTTTGCCTTGGCCCAGAAGGGATGCATGCTCTTGATCTTGTATTGTGCGGGGAGACGGATATGTGGTGTCCATCTTGTGTTGTGCTGGGAGAAAGATATGTAGTGTCCATCTCTCTTTGTAGCCCCCAATTAAATTTGGGGAGGAAAGCAGAACAAAATAACACACCTGGGTCAATGTTTGAGAGCTTCAACAAGACAACTAGATGTTTCTTTGCCCAATGGAAACTTAAGACCCAGAAGTAAAAGTGAAGTGCCACTCTACAGGTCGGCATTCTCTCATGGCTAGTTTCTGTGTTGTGTGGCCTTTATACCAGCGGTGGACAACAGTATGAGTCCAGATTCAGTCAACAAAGTGATTCTGCAGAAATTGACAAAGAAATCAAATCCATGTAGCTCCATAACGAAAATAGAACGCTATGATCTTTGTGTATACACGCGTTCCTTCAAGTCACTTGTCATTTTACAGAAATCTCATGAATTTCATAGGTTTTTCTTAGGCAAGGAATATTCCAAGGTGGTTTGAAAGTTCCTTCCTCTGAAATATAGCCTGCAGCACCTGGTATTCATTGGTGGTCTCCCGTTCAAATATTGACTAGGACTGGCCCTGCTTAGCATCCAACTTCAGACAGAACATGGTGCCTTTAGGGTATTTAATCTTTTTCCGGAAAGAACCCTTATTCTTTCTTTCTCCCTTTCTTCTTGGATCAGGCAGTACAGGCAAATCTAAACTGCAAGTCGCTTGAAGAAGCAAAGTTGTCAAAAAAACACAGATGACTTCTCTTTTGTCCTCATGTTCTGGTACCTTTGAGCAGAAGAGAAGCAGTAGAATACAGAGGTTGACATGTTCTGTCACTTTGCTAGCATAAGCAGAAACAAGGTACAGTTCTGAAGGAAAATTAATTATCTCATTCACTCTGGCCCTAGCATCTCTATTCTCATTTTGTCTAGAGACACTTGTGATGGGGTGAGCCCAGATGGGGAGATGAAAACCAGCTAGACTATATTGGAGGGGGGTGCGGTGAATGGACACAAGCTGTAACTAAGATTTTACATTGGAGTGTAGCTTTCTTTTTCTGGCAACTGTCAAGTTTTGAGAGGGGCTGCTGTTACTGTTTACTGTTTCAGGCCATGAAGGAGAAATTGACTCAGAGAGCTGGACTCAGCTGGGAGGAGGACAGAGAGGGAAATGAGGGTGTAATTGCAGATGGAGTGGATCTTCCTTTTCCTTCCCCTAGGAGCTCTGAGCAGCTATATCTTCATGGTTTGAATTGCCTCCCTTCTAATTTCCCTACCCATCAGTAAACAGCACAGTGGTCTCAGTCACATCTCCACTTGGGCCGTAACAGTTTTCTCAGGAGGCGAGTTTGGGGATGGCTCATAAGAGGAGAGAATACTCCCACGCTCCATCTAAAAAGGTACACACCCTCACGGAGTGTACCTAGATGAATATATTT
Source organism: Anolis sagrei (assembly GCF_037176765.1). NCBI lineage: Eukaryota > Metazoa > Chordata > Lepidosauria > Squamata > Anolidae > Anolis > Anolis sagrei. The sequence goes on along the minus strand of NC_090021.1, from coordinate 304,395,509 downwards.
TGTTAACAGGCCAGGTCAACCTGTTAATTAAATGCATTCACATCAGTACAGTTTGTATATGTTAGAGAAATGAAAACCAGTATGATTTCATGGTTGAGAAGTGGACTATGACTGGAGATCAGAAGCTATGGATACCCACTGGGTGATCTTGGGCAAGTCTCAATTTCAGTGGAAGGCAGTGATAAACACCCTCTCAACAAATCTTGCCGAGAAGTTGGAAATGATGTGAAGGCACACAACAACACAATGTATCCAAGTAATGACTACACGACTGCAATCTTGTTAATGACATACACACATAGGTTGTTTTCAACAATTCAAAGTGTTATTCTGTAGTTTTTGGTACCCTGTCTTAAAGAATTCCCTGCCAAGCCCTACAAGGACACAATTACAGTAGGGGGCAGGTGAACAGCAGGAACTGCCTCTTGTCCACACTGCAGTTTAGTCTAAAGGCAGATAAGGGACATGGTTGCTATTATGCTTCATGCCTCTGTAGTGAACTGCAGTTGGCACAAGAGACAGCTTCTGCTACCCAATTGCCTCACCTTCCATAGCAGTGATCTCAAGGGGCTTGGCAGCTGTCTGGGGTGGGAAGGCATGTGACTGTGTGTATTAAGCTGTTAAGATCCATGTATGCCATTTGAGATTTTGGCCAGGAAGTTTTATCGGCTTGCCATGTGTTTTCTGATCTCCTAACTTGCAGTGACCCTGGAAGCTATGCCGTTGGGCTGTGTTTCATGAAGTGTGAAGTACACTTAGAAATATTAAATCCAGTTCTTAGGATTATGCACAAAAAAACAAACGAGAAGCTGTTGTCACTCACTGAGCACAACGCTGTAAAGAAGGTCTTCAGGGAGATGCTGCCAAGTGGAGGATTTTATAATGGGATGTGCATTTTAGAAGCATAAAGGATGAAATGACATCTGGATGATACGTAAAACAAATGGACACCCACGCACTGTGCCAGCTAAATGCTTCCCAGATACTATATGTGATTCTTTGATATTGCTTAACAAAAGTGAAGTGGCAAAGATGACAAAAGGGAGATGACATTGAGCTAAGTGAGCATGTCAGCTCAGGTTCAGACCTTTATACTGTGTATCTATAGATTCAGCATCCACGGATTTACTCCAAAAAGAGAACCTTGGTTTTGCCGTTTTATATCAGGGACAGCATTTCATTCCACCTCTGTATATAATTGGACTTGAACATCCATGGATTTTGGTATCCATAGGCATCCTGGAACCAAACCATAGCAGATATCAAGGGGCCACAGTGCAGCTATGATGGGGGACCAAACAAGCCACAGTTCACCTGAATTGTCACAAACCTGGAAGATGCTAGAAGACTTGCTTCAAAGCTGGCTAGATACTGGTTAGAGCATATAATAAAGTTTGTAGTAATATATAGCTAGTGGAGATAAACCAATTTATTTCCAGTACTAGCCAATCTAGGTATGAATCCCTGAAAAATTGGCTGGGGTGATGTCTCTAAGCGGCCTGAACATAATAGGCTCTGAGATTGCGATGACCCCATGGTTCCAGTGACAGGTCAGAGCTGTCACTGCTGCAGTGTAAAATACTTGGCGGGTGATTAAGTCTTACATGGTAAATTAAGATATATTACTTATACAAAATCCCCACTCCTGCTGAAAACTGCTAGAAATGTTTTCTTGCAGCCTGAATTTTTAGTCTCTCCTTGGAACAGAGTTATGGGGACTATCCTGATGAGCACTTGCACATCAGAATTGATCACCATCTTGTGATAGCAACCTGCTCTGTATGTCTTCTGCTCACACTGTGTCACAGAGGGCTTCTTTCCTTCTTTCTTGCATGCCAGAGTGGTTGCACTTTCCATTCTTTGGTCTGTGACACTACAGAAACAAGTTAAGAAAGGATGATAGGTGTTTTTGCAACAAATGAGGGTGGGATTTTGCACTCCCTTAAAGTAGGAGAAATGAGCATGACAGATACTTCTGCAGATAGTGAGATGATGAAATCTCTGGAAAATAAGGTCTGCTCATCCTGTGGTAGGAATGGGGCCCATGTAGCTCACGAGATATTAACTACATTGGCTAGAGAAGTGGTTCTCAATCTGTGGGTCTCCACATGTTTTTGCCTTCAACTCCAAGGAATCCTAACAGCTGGTAAACAGGTTGGGATTTCTGAGAGTTGTAGGCCAAAACACCTGGGGACCCACAGCTTGAGAACCACTGGGCTAGAGCAAATTGCCAGGAGTTTCTCGAAGTTTCCAGAGGATCTATTTTCTTTGATTCAAGACTTTGAAGGTGCTCTCCAAGGTACTGAACCTTATCTCTAAATGGAAATTGGCATTTTAGAAAGCTCCTTGAAAGTCTGTACATTTCTGACGTGGAAATCATAGCTACCATTGGCTAGGGATGATGGGATTTGGAGCCTGGCAACAACTGGAGAGTCCTGTATTTATTTTCAGTGCATGAGAAGCTTTCTTGCAATGATTTGTGGATTTGCTATATAGAAGGCTCTTTTGCCCCTCCCTTCAATATTTGTTATTCTGTGTGAGAACTGAAGAGCAAAAGCTGAGGTTCCAGAACAAAGATTTTATATTGATAGTCTGACAATAGTGGCATGAATGCACTTGAAATTCAATATCTCCTATTGCAGTGTCTTTTTTAGAAGTAATTTTGCCTGTCCCATAGAGGTTGTGTGAGACCTAACATTGGAATAAAGATAAATTTGTTGCATGCAGCATATGGTCTTGAGTATAGGGATGAGCACAGTGAGTAGCCTCATAAGAGGCTTTCTCCAAATATTTTCCTGCATTGTCCCTGCTTCTTATGGGTTACTCTAAAACTTTGGTGTCTAGGCAAATCAGAGGCTGCCTTATTTTTTACTCATTTTCTTTATCTCATGTGGGGGGAGACCGAAAACTGTGAGATTAATGCCATTGTGCAGGTTTCACATTGAAAAGCAAGGGAACACTAATAATATTTAGAAAGAAAAAGGTTTATAAAGAGAGAAAATTCTGCAGCTGTCTTTGGTGACAATGGGAGAAATAACTGAGATACTCCCCATTGTGAGCAAAACTTTATCTCCCTGCGACGATTGAGCGCTTGGTGGGGAGAAGAGAGGCAGGAGGGCTGCACGGCAGATTTTGGTCTCTGCTAACAACGTGCTTCTCACAACATCACTGTCCTACATTCCCAGAGAACAGTCAGAGTCCAGAAATAGGACTGAGAGAGTGAAAGAAGTTTCTTAATCCTTTCTTAGCAGAACAGAAATGTATGGGTAAAAAGCCAATTCATAGGGCAAGGAAGAATTACGCAGGAGAAAATTGGGTCTGCAAATCAAAAGGCAGTTTCTCTGGTGTTGAGGAAGAGAAGAGAAGCCAAATAGGAAGAAAAGGCTATGTGAGAAGAAAAGCCTGCAGCTGAGTATGGTGACAAAATAGCATTTGCTGAAGGGGAACTGAGTCCAAAATGAGGGTCTAGTCCCCTGCAGTACAGCTAGAGTTTGAGTAAGTTCTCCCCCAGAAACACTCTTTCCCACTTGAGTGAAGTTTCTGCTCTGCTTACAATATAGCCTGTCTTAGCAACATACAGGATTCTGCATGTCATAAAAAGACAACAAATTATTGCTGGCTTGAAATGTTGCTGCATTTTTACTGCAAGGTAGAGGAACCTGTGAGATTTCCTGCTCCAGAAGCCAAACTAAGATGTTCCACTTTGAGCATTATGGCTGTGTTATGATGGTGTCATTGCTGTCCATAAGACCAGTTCCAGAGAATGGGCTTGTGCTATTCCTATTCAGCCACATAGCTAATAAAGCTGCAGGGTACCACAGGACCCCATTCTATCCCCCATACTGTGAAATGTCTATCTGAAGCTTGTGAGGGGTGTCATTAGAGGCTAGGAGTCATGAAATAACTGATCACAGCTCTAGTTATCCTTTTCATTGGAGTCTTCTGGGGTTGTGCTTAGATGCTCTAATGGGCTGGATATATTTCAGTAAAATAGAGATGAATCCCAATAAGACAGAGGAGTTGTGGGTTTGTGGATCTTGGGTTTGGTAACTGGTTAAATGGCCTTCCCTGGATGGGATTACATTGCCCTTGAGGGAACTGGTATCTTAATTTCTGGAACTGGTATCTTAATATCACTGGAAGCCCAGATAGACATCGTGGCTCAGAGTCTACTTTGACTCATCCACCAGCCAAACTTTTCATGGACAGGGATAACCTGATTAGTCTACTGCAATGTGCTCTGTATGGGGCTGCTCTTGAAGATGACTCAATGGTTGCAGATTGTAGACTGTTTACTGGAGAACCCTATTGACCCCATACAACACACAAATGTAGATAACAGCATGCAGCCAGTATGATGCTAGTCTAAATTTAAGAGGATTATGATACTCAGAGCCCTAAGCAGCTTGTGATAGCAATACTTGAAAAAAATGTCACTTCCTGAGGATTGTGGTCTCCAAAGCTTTTTTTGTTATTTTTTATTCGTTCAGTCACTTCCAACTCTCGTGGACCAGCCCATGCCAGAGCTCCCTGTCAGCCATTGCTGCCCCCAGCTCCTTCAAGGTCAAGCCAGTCACTTCAAGGATAACATCCATCCATCTTGCCCTTGGTCGACCCCTCTTCCTTTTCCCATTTCCCCCAGCATCATTATCTTCTCCAAGCTTTCCTGTCTTCTCATTATGTGGCCAAAGTACTTCATCTTTGCCTCTAATATTCTTTCTTGGAGTATGGACTGTTTTGATCTTCTCGTGGTCCAAGGCACTCTCAGAATTTTCCTCCAACATCACAATTCAAAAGTGTCTATCTTCCTTCACTCAGCCTTCCTTGTGGTCCAGCTCTCTTATGATCCAGCTCTCGTAACTCCCGCATCCATAGGTTACTACCAGGAATATCATTGCTTTAACTATGTGGATCTTAGTTGTTAGTGTGATGTCTCTACTCTTAACTATTTCCTGGCTGCAGTCTGTATCTGCAGTAATTTTTATGCCTAGAAATACAAAGTCTGTCACTGCCTCCACGTTTTCTTCCTCTATTTACCAATTATGAATAAGTCTGGTGGCCAGCTCCAAGGCTTAGGGGGATGCTATTTGTTAGCTGTGTTCATTCCTAATAGGGCACTTGCAATGATATTTGTAGTTCATGTAAAGCATACTTTAGATTGAGTTTGTTTCCACCCTGAAACAAGCGGGAGAAAATTAAACCTGATAAGAATTCTTGATTTTGGTTTTGCTATGCATTGCAGAGTAAGGGAGCTTCTAGACAGGGCCTCATAAGTCAGGACACCGGCTATTCTGGTGATACTGTAGCTGGTGCTTCTCATGGCAGGTTTTCACTAAAATTTGGGGGAACTTTCCAAAGTGCTGGGCCTACTCAGGAATTAGCTTGTAGCCTCCTAGGGAGCTCTTTTAAAATGTGAATCAACACCTGCAATGGAGTCACCATCTCAATGAGGCAGGAGCCACCAGTCACCATGGAGCTATCCCATTCTTCTTTTCTTAACTAGTTTTTAAGTCACCAAGAACACAAAAGAAGCGATGGGAAGGCATGAGGAAGTTACATGCTGAAAAAGGCTATATCTGGAGACCCCCTGCAAATTCCTTGGAATGAAACCCGGCAGGCAATTGTACAGCAAAAACTCTGCATGAAGGAAGAAGGGGAGGATACCTG